>NC_072781.1:1573134-1767596 GCF_022539595.1 Amphiprion ocellaris
GAAAGTCACATCTCATTTGAGAACATTATCCTTTGACAGCTCACTTACAGTCCGTTTTCCATTGCAGGCCGTTTTAGCACCTTTGTGGATGTTAGACTGCTTGTGTGGATTCTCTTTCAGGGCCATTTGCAGCTGAGAAAAAGTGCCTCCTCTGAGGTCGGTGCTTCTGAACGGCCTATAAAAACTGCCGAACAAGGCTGGATGGTGATTGATCAAACTCGGAGACGACAATAAAAACATTTTGATGTTGTGAAGTCTTCTTTGAGTGGCAGTCTTCTCTGCTCTCCATGAAGGCTTAAACAACAAACAGCAACCATCTCAGTTCCCTACATTCTTTCCCAATGCTTTGGGATTGACATGTTCAAAGCTGAAATTGCCAATTAGAAGGCACCACCTCCTGCAGTGGAAAAGGCAGCATCTCTAATGTGTTCATTACTGATGTTATAGATACAAATATGCACTCACAAAAACAGCACAAAACTACCTCGCTCATATATGAAACTCTCACAAACCTGTCTGATGCATACAGGAAACTATTGTAATTGTGTGTTTCCTAGCTGTCCTCCTCCCACGCCGTCTCTAAGACGAGCGTAGATGTAATTAGCATCCATGTAACACACTGTGTGTGTGTGTGTGTGTGTGTGTGTGTAGGTACTAATGTATGTTTTTTCGCTGCCACTCTGCCCACACACTCACTCTAGACAGACAATATGATGTATAATAACATCCAGTAATAGCTTGCCACTTGACAGCACACTATACTTTGTCAAGTAGTGCAGTGCATGCGGCTGGATCCTGTAGTCATCTGAAGGACTGCTCATCGGCAGGTAGAGGAGAAAGAAGAGGTTAGAAGTTAGATGAGGAAAAAGTTTCTAGGAAGTTGAAGGTTTTCTTTTTCAAGCTAAGATGAGCAAAAGTTCTGATAATAGTACTCGTCATGAAAGAAAGGAAAGATGTGAGGACAGAATCTGATGTTCCAGCAGCTGGAGAGACAGAAAAACTGAGTCCAGAGATGGAGGGAAAGAAGCCGGGCTCCATTTTTGGTGCTTAAATGTAGTTAGTGGTCTTTATCTGTTTCTATCTACGTATAACCACTGATCACAACAGACACAAGGAAATAAAAAGCAGGTATTAGGATGTAAATAACCTGCATACATGGGGTTCTCGACTTACATCAGAGTTCCGTTCCTACAGTGTGATGAAGTCGATTTTGCCGTAAATCGGAACTCTGGTGAAAATCTAAACAAAGTCGTTACGTGCATCACGATATCGATCAGTTTACATATTAGTACAACTACAGTAACGACAACCAGTCATTAGCTCACACTGAAACACAACTCGGTAGGAAAATACCGGAGAAAATGTAAACTGTAAGTCTGACTGACACTGGGAGCCAGAATGAAGTTAGTGAATGTAGCATGATCCAATGTAAATGTAAACAAAGCCGTCCTATAGCGCCGCGTGACGACTGTACATACAGTATTCATCCACTCTGCTCACCAACTAGTTCCACTGAACCAGTTCCAACGTAACGATGAAACGGCGTACATTAAACTGAGGACCGGCCTGTAATCAGTTCCGACATGACGCCAAAATGACCTAAGTCGAGGACGTCGTAAACCAAGGATCTCCTCTATAAAGTATACAATAGAAGGGTGTACACTTCTGTGCAATGTCACTTTAAAATCTTTAAGATTGCAATATTTCCAAGTTCACAAGTAGAACATTCTTACAAACGTACTTTTGAAAGACTAAACTGAAAATACAAGCACCAAAGTAAATGATCAATACAACAAACGTGAGATCAGTGACTCCCAAATCAGAAAATCTGTGATCATTGAAACAAAATTGAGTCCACCTTTAATTTTGCTTTAGCTTAATTGCTTCAACATTGGGCTGTAAACACATCTTTCCCAGTGTTGGACCTGTGGGCTGTGTCTCCTACATATCTGCATCATGGCTCTACGTGGAAAAAAATCTGATTGTGAGGCTTCACAAAGATGGAAAAGGATACCGGAAAATCTACGAAAAATTAGTGGAAGCACAGTTGCAGCAGTAGTCAGGAGGTGTAGAGCAAATCTTCTCTAAATCTGAAAACTGTGCATTGGGATTATCGGTGTGACAGCAAAAGACATTACATAATGCAAAAATCTCTGGATGGCATCCCAAAGAAACAACCTTCTCCTCCACACAAAACTGCCAAGATTTCGCTTAAGAACAAGAAAAGAAACCTGATTGTTCGGCTCAGTTGGGGTACGGCATGTTTGGTTTGAACCTGTTCGGGACTATCACAGTGAATGCATAATCCTGGCAATGAAGCACAGAGGTGGAAGATTGATTATTACAAAGAGGGAGGTGACATTTAATCATGGATATACCAAAATACTGACTCATAGGATGACTCCCAGTCTGTAGACGCTTGGTGGAAGAGGAATTTTCCAGTATGATAATGATCCAAAACACGCCGCTAAAATTCACACAAGTTTCTAATGAAGAAAAAAGTGAAAACTATGACCTCACTAAGTCTGTCGCCTGACTTGAAGCCAGTAGAGTCCAGCTGATAAACACTCATCTCTGCAGAAACCCTCAGAAATTTGGCCACCATTGATTCTATCATCAAAAATAAAGGTAGTATTGAAAAAGTAAATTAAAAAGTTGAACTTCAGCAATGAAAGATGCACTGATTGTGTTGCATTGAGCTCCTACTCTGGAACCTGTAGTTCTAAAATACAAAATCTAATGTCGATATGAGTGACAAAGAAAGTCAGGATGGAGTTTGTAGCGGCACATAGTGGTAGAAGAAACCTAGAATATATTCAGTGATCCGCCTTCAGTGCATCACATGTGTGAAATGTGAACACGTGTGAGCAAAATAGACATGTGAAAGCGTGTTTTACACCAGTCGCACTGAGTTCATTATCATGCAATGAGGGAAGAAATGAAAAAAAAAGCAGGAGAGATAAAAATAACAGCGTAACACTGAATGAGAAAGAAGGTATTACAAAAACCTAGCTAAGTTCCGTTAAATAAACACTCCACATACAATAAGCAGAGTAAAGCCGGTTGTGTTAGTGTGTGTTTGCGTGTGTGTGCACGTGTGTGTGTGTGTTCACAGCAGCAGCGAGGCACTATTTACACCCCTAAGCTCCATTCAGCACAATTAGCATCCTAGTTTCTCTCTGAAGTGGAGAGAAAAGAAGGAGAAGCAATCCCCACCGCTCAGCTAATTAGTGTGTGTGTGTGTGTGTGTGTGTGCGCGTGCGTGCGTGTTATCCCAATCTGTCATAGTTTCTTCCTTTTTGAAGAAAACAACAAAGAAAATATAAATACAAAGAATGAAGGTGACAGAGAGGGAAAGAGAGCAAAGTGGGAGAATAGAAGAAAAAGGTCCAAAATGTGAAGATGTACGGAAAGTTTCTGAAGCAAACAAATCCGCAGCTGGTAGAGGAAGTTAAATGTGAAAATATACACTTGAATGTACATATTTGAAGTTGGACTAAGCTTATAAAAGATGGATGAAAAGTTGAATGATTGATACGATTCATCCATACATGTATTCTCACTGATCCAGCAGTGATCCAGCTGTACGGGCAGCCACAGGTCAAATCCATTTATTCATTAGCTATACCAGCTTTATCCTGTAGAGTTTTGCAGAAAGGCTGGATCCTGTCCAAGCTGACACTGAGCAGGAGGCATGGTACACCCTGGACATGTCGTTCATTACATGGCTTAAGCCCCCTCCACATATAAAACTATACGCCAAATCGCTTTGGAGCTGAAGTTGGTCACTGGTGGACACTAGAAGCTCTGGTGGTTGAGATACAACAGTTGTAATAAACAGTATTCATCCCCTTGGACGTTTTCCCCCTTCACTGTTTTTCGGTAAAGAAATTATCTGATGGGAATTTACAGATTTCTACAAAGTAATGTCAGTTAATTAAAAGGGCATGAGGGAGGCTCTGAGGTCAGTTGGAGTAAAGTTCTAATGATACCAGAATCAAGCTTTTTCACCATCAAACTACCGTAAATGCTGTTTGGCAAACACCAAAAACCAAAAAAAAACCAAACAGATCAATCCAAAAACGCCAAATGACGAACTTTTGCTCACGAACGATTTTATGATCCAACATGACACCTGGAGTATTCCATGCACAGACTAATCATCTGTATGTCCTTTGGCAGAACACAGTGGACAAGCTGATAAAGAAGACCAACCTGGCTCTGCTGGTAGGAACCAACAGCTGGAGGGACCAGTTCATAGAAGCCATCACTGTCAGCGCAGGTAAGACCAGCAGAGAAACGTCGGTTCAGAGTTCAGCTCGGAGCTCTAACTGGAGTCATCTGAGGTGGTTTTATGAAGCAGATGTGTGTGCGACAGAGTGTGCGTCCTATAAATTCATTTTAGTATGAACAGCTGCAGTTTTACAGTCTGCTGAGCTCCCTGGTGTCCTCTGCTCTCTGCTACCAGCCTGCTGACCATCAATAGAACCCAAAAAATATCACAGATCTCGTGTGTAAAATGGAGTGGAGTGCTTTCATAGATCCTCGGAGTCAAGTGTGTGCATGTGTTTGGCTGGATGATGGACCGACCAGAGAAACGGTGAGCAGATGGGAGGTCATGTTGAAAGCTGCATTCTGTGAGAGCGATTGTCACGTTTCAGTCCTCACAAAGACAGAACGAGGATGTGTGTAAATGTGTGTTTGTGGGAGAGAAAGAGACTCCAACGTGTTTTAGAGAGTATCAGATTATCTGAAAATCCAAAACTGGCCAGTTGATTAAATCTGACAGTCGTTGGTGTTTAAAATCGTCCCTCCCTCCAGCTGATTTATGAGCAGGCCTTGACCAAATGAGCATAAAAAGGTTCAGACAAAATCAATCATTCATGAAAGATGCCACTGGTGATGGCTTCATGTGTGGTGTTTTTTACGTCTTTTAGGTGGTTTATGTTGATCTGTGCACTGCCGATTTATCGTAGAACTGCAGAATCCAAATGAAAATTCCTCACAGGGAAAAATGAAGTCTATCCAGACCCTGATCCTCAAAGACAGGAATATTTAAAACTAACATCACGTCACTGTCAAAATCTGCTATAAGCCGAGATGATGTTAATGTCCCGCAAAGATGGAGGAAGAGAGCATCAGACAATACATTATGCCAACCGGCACTGACAGGGAGAGCAGAGCATGCAAGAGTGTGAAAACGCCTTTGAGAAACATGACTAGTGTGGGAAAGGAAAGACTGAATCGGAGAAAAAGACGTGTGAAGACAAAGTAGAGAAGGGAAGAACATACAGGAGGAGAGTGGCAGAGAGGAAAGGAGGATGCAGGTCAGAGAACTGTGAAAAGAGGAAGCGGCAGCGTTTTTCAGATTCGCTGCAGAATCTTCACAGTTCATTGGTTTTCTGGGGGTAATTTGCCCTCTGGAGGCAGGATGACGTTACTGCAGCTCATCAGTGGGAAAAACAGAGAGGAAACATCAATATTTGGATGGCAGAAAATCCTGGCTGTTGATGTTTTAAAATTCACCACTTGAGCTGATTACCAGCCACTCTTTTCAGTCACTTTATTTGTGGATTTTACCTGAAATACACTCAACAGAAAGAGTTTGCAGACACCTGAGTTTGAGATGGAAGAACTTAAAGGACAAATTGAGCATTTTGGGGTTATTACTGACGTCTGTCTGTCGTCACACTTCCAGCTGAATGAGGTCTCCTTCATTAAGGTGTAGAGGATAAATACAGCTGCTAGCTTCAAGAACCTGTTTTATTGTGGACGTCTTGTTTAAAATTCTGATATGCTGGTTGTTTTTTACAAAATATTACAGTCATGTCTACAGTTTTCTAGATTAGAATGTAGTATTTTTGAAAATAAATACAGTTAAACCTTCAAGTTGCTGACATCTAGAGGATTAGATGTTGTCTTAGGAACTTAGATTTGTGGGCAATTGCCAACCCCCGTTCCTATACAGCTAAATGGCTTTCTGAATTACATTTTGATGGCACAGATTTGCTGCCAGATTTCATTTCTTTCTTTTATTGCATTATTGTTACAGGTTACTGGCTTGCCATCCTGGTAACCCAGAACACAAAGATGTATTTTAACCCAAACAATGATGTGATCCAGAACTCTACCCAGCTAGTTTTGGTGCCTAACTTTAACCAAGCTTCTAACATGTAAAAGTGTCCCTAAAATCATGATATTTTCCTTTATCTAACTATGTAGTTTTGGTACCTAAACCTAACCAGGAAACAATACAGATGGTCTCTCATCCGTCACGTAACATGAGCCCTGGTTTTCTGGTCTGCTCTCTGGTTTATGCCTCCATCCTTCCATCCTAAGTGGATTTTATGACTCTTTCAAACTGGTTGCCTTTCCTACAACGTCGCTAGTAACATATTATGTTTATTTGAAATGAGATTTTGCTTCCCTCAAGAGGTAATTTAGAAAGAAGTTCCATCGTATATGAACGTGATCTTGTGGAGGCTGTTTGTACATCAACATTGATTCAGACTTGCCAGTTGTCCCAGTTAATTGGTGTGGGATGGCACCTATTATAGCGAACCCTCCAGAGAAACGCATACAGTCTAAGTGGATCGAGGGAAGTTGTAGGGAGTAGTCTGAGAAAGATGGATAGCCTGGAGCTGTCTAGCTTGTTGGCTGAGAGCACTAACTTCTTTAAGTCGTCTTGTTGTTGTTGAAGTTGCCAGTAAAGGTTACTGCTCCGATTGATCACCTGCACCTGTACCTGCTGCTGTGAGGTTGATTTTGTTCTGCAGGTAGCAGTTTTCAGTCATTATGCAAAGCTAAGAAGCTAACCAACTTTATATTTACAGTACTAATATGAGAATTATATCAATCTCCTAATCCTCTGCTGTGTAGCTATTTTACACAGTGTACTAAAATACTGTATCTCTTTAGTTGGAGTAGTTTTACTTGTAAGTTTGATCATTTTTACTCCTGTAGTTGAGCTTTTAAGATGAATTTGTACACAGATATTTCCTGTTATACTGTTACTGTTACTCTGCATTTTTACAGGATATAGCAGCTACAGATTTGGCTGTAGCAGCATGTCAGTACTTTTTCCTGAGGTGTGCCAAGAGCAACGGACCAGCCTGCTGCCAGAGTTTGTTGCCTTCGCATCCCGAGCACAGTGGGTGGATGTAGCACAAGTTTACAGGAGAATTTGGAACTTAGAGCTGTGTGTGGACACTGTTGATGGAAAACATGCATAAATCAAACCACCTCCAAAGTCCAGCAGTGACTCCTCCAACTGCCACTCTTAACTATAAATGTATGGAACAGTGGATCTCTTTGCATAGCCTTGTCTTCAAATAAACATTTGTTTTTAGCACCGTTTGATTGTTTGGCACATGTGCAGTCAGTGCAGGGAATCTGGGATGCATGGACTCTTGCAGACTTATGCAGTTGATGAAACTTACATTACATTAACCCTTTGCAGAAATGTGCCTTTATTTATTATTTTAGCTGAGTAATTTCAGCTCCTATCTGCAGCTTTTGCGCATTTTGCAGTTTTAAGGGTAACTTGTAGTCTATTTTAAACCCAACAAGAGCAAAGCTGGGTGTATTCTGCTGCAGTTTTGTGATTTTTTTCAAGAAAAACTGTCTGAATACATCAACAATTCAAGCTTATGCTTTCATGAGCTGCACGTACAAGTAGAATGATTATTACAGTGAAGCTAATATACTGTTAGCACGGTGAAACCGGAGCAAAACAATTATTTGTTTGGTGCTTATTTATATAAAATGGTGCAGACAATCACATCAAATTGCAGAGTTGGGTAGAAAAAGAATCCATCCAATTTGCTGCTGTGTTCAAAACTAGGTTTCCATTATGCATTGTTTGTCAGTATCCTGCTCAATCACTCCAGTGTCTTCAAATAACTTTATCCTCAGTGTGTGTGTGTGTGTGTGTTTGTTTGTGCTTTAGTTAGCCAGCCTGTCAGCCAGCCTTTGTTGGCGAGCTGATGCCGTTAATGAAAAGGCCTGTCTTTGCTCTCTTATCTGGGATTAGCTTGTCGAGGCTGACAGAGTGCTGTGTGAGTCTGTTGGTGTGTGTTAAAGAAAGAGCTGTATAAAGGTAGCGAGTGCAGTTTCCTCCAGATATCATGCGTTTGTTGTGAGACACACTCCTGCTTCCTCTTGCACACACACACACACACACACACACACACACACACACACACACACACACACACACACACACACACACACAGTACAGCTTTATTATCTGACTGACAAGGCCATGATTCAGTAATTTACAGCCCTGCAGACTGCTAAAGGGTCAGCTGTAATGCATAGACATGCAGCTGACAAGCAAAATCAGATTCCAAAGAATGTCAGTTGTTTTCTCAAGGCCTTTAAACCTGAAGCTGATTGGATTGTGAGAGTTGAAAGTGTTTGAGATTTAGACCTGATTGGATGCTTGCAGATGAAACTAGCAGTTCACTTTCAGCTGTAAAACAATTGACAATGACAGCAAGGAAGGAGAGAGAGGGAGGTAGCAATAAAAGAACTGATGACACAAATGCTGAGAGAGTTAAAAATGAAGGTGGCAAAAAATGTTGATGCATTAACTTTAGTGTAGACTATGAAACTGAGTATATAAAATACAGTGTGGAGTATAAATTTGCAGTATAAATGTTTGGTTCGCGGATCGATTGGGAATCAATTGCATCTGCAGTCATTATCAGCAGCTCCCATTGACTGGGTTTTACTACACTGCACCAAGACTCATTCACACCCAGCATGTTTAAGACCGTTTGAACTGCAGTGTTTCCTCTTTGGGCTCCATTAATTTGGTCGTTAGGAAGATGCCAACTTGTGTGGCTCCTGAAAACACAAGACTCATTGTTGTTCCAACACTTAGTGCTAGTGTTTGATACAAATGGTTGTACTGATGTGTTTGTTTGTGTCTTTTACTAGTAGGTTTACCAAAGAAGAAGTAAGATGACAGTGCAGTTGTATAATACCTGTGATCAGATTACAGACCAAGCTTTTCTCACTGTACAGTATAACCAGGATAGAGGTGCATTAAATGAGGTTAGCTGGGTTTATTTTTCTCTCAACAATATTGCATTTCTGTTCACTTACTTCTCTCTCTTTGGCCCCCTGTATTTCCTCCATTTTCTCCCTCAAATCAAGTTTTTACCTCTGTAATATGATCGTATGGTGTTTTTTATGTGCTAGAAGACTCATCGTGTGTGGAATAAACACCTGATAGTTCAGCATAACTTACTGATTCGACCTCCAGAGTTTGACATGCAACATACTTGAGGAACCAATTTTGTAAACTTGCAGGGTTAGGATTAGGTTCCCGGTTCTAACATGTGTGGCTAACTTGTCTGAATATTAGAACTTGCCAATGTCTAATGCAGTGTGAGTAGATTTGCAGTGTTTCAGCAGAGACACAGGTGAGCTGGTGTGCTTGATCTGCCAGGAGTAAAGAGGGTTCAGTTGAGAGAGAAGCAGAGACGACATGAATTCATTATCTCTGGAGGAAACAGTGGTGTAGAGTTGCAACTAAGCGATTTCAAGGCAGGAAGGGATTGATTTCGTGGAGGAAAACAACTTGTAAATATGCAGGTTTTACAGAGAGGAGTTGTTAGGGGTTAAGTTATTGACCAGAAGGAGACTTTAAGTAAGGGTTGTGATCAGAATACAGACTAAGCTTTATTCAGAGTACAGTATAGCAAGGATAGACATGCAGCAATTGACATAGTGGGGCTTTATCTTTCCCTAAACATGGTCACATTCCTTGTATTACTGGATCATCTTTTGATCACATTTACTTCTTTACCCCTCTTTCCATTTCTTCCATAATTAATAATTAAAAACCAAACACAGGAGAAAGGTCAAAGATAAGTTCTGTAGAATACAGAAATGTTGAATTCATAATGAAGGCATGAGGAGGAAATGAGGAGACCTGGCTGTGACTGTATATAAAAGATGGACGTGGACTCTTTGACATCACCCATTGGTTTGAAGACTACTGTTGTCAAGCCTCGAGTTTGGGATTTGGCCATTTTGGTCTTTTGAAACCGGATGTAATAAGCTAGGGGTGAATCTAACTGAGTACCGGGGACACCATGTACTGCTTTATCATCTGTTTTGCTCTAACTGGAATCATAATGTACAAAATAAACATCATGCTGTATTGTACAAAACTTGAAACTGAGACCATAAACTCATGAGGAAAATGTTTACTGAGGTAACAAATCAAGTGAGAAATAGAGTCATTTCTCACTGATTTCTATACAAATGGACAACTAGAGGGGTTGAGGTCTGCTGGTCATTTGAGCAATGCAGATTAAAGGCTGTGTGAGTCTTTTACATTCAATCTATGGATGGATGGATGGATGGATGATGGATGGTAGACATAAGAGGAAGACAATAGATGGTACAGGAGAAAAGAGAAAGATTCAAAACAAAAGAATCCAAGATTTGACTTAATTTTCTGACCTACTGCTACAAACACTAATTAAACGTATTGAAAGGCTGGACAGACAGGAAAAAGCAGAAAAGAAGGACAACAGAGAACAAAAATGAACTAAAATGGCTCCAACTGCTCTCATTCAGGCCTGGAAGGTGACAAGATAGAAGATGAAGTAATCTCTCGACAGAATGAGATAAAACCCCATTTTAATCTCCGACATCTGATCTGTTAGTTCTTGTGTTGTGGACAACCCCTGTGGACTTGACACACACAGTTTTTTTTTTACAAACCGAGAACTCATGCAACCACACACACACACACACACACACACACACACTCTTACACAATAAGCCCAAATGGAGACATGGTGTAACTTGGCGGCTCATCCTTTCAGACTCACACTGCTCGTTGAAGGGTTTGAACAAGTCCAGAGCGGCTGTCACTGATACTGTGGTGGATTTAATACACACACTGATAAGCTAGCTTCGTCTAATCTCATCTCCCCCTCCCGCCCGTTCTGCCTCTTATTCTCTCGCTGTCCCTCCCTCTATTATCCTGCTTCTCGTTCCCTTATCTCCTCTCAAACGTATTAGATTGAAACTGAGATTACAGTCACTTTAAACAAGCCAGAAATATTCCTTCATCTTGACCAAAGACATCAAGACAGTGTCTGACTGTTTGTCTCGTCTTCGGTCCCAAACCAGAGATCAAGATCTCAAAGCCCTCCAGTTATTATTTTGGCAAAATAAATCGAGGGAAGATTGCAGATTTGGAACAGCTTTTCTGCTAAGATGGCAGCCTGGAAAAGAAATGTAAAACCTGCCAACAGCTGACCTTCAGGTCACCACATCATAACACCAATTTTGCTGGTACACTGACATGCACACACATGTACACGAAACGCATGCCAGACCATGACATTCATCTCAAAGCAAGAAACCTGCATTTAGCCGGGCTACAAAGCCTCTCCAAATGTCAGTGTGCTGATGTTGTGTGTGTGTCTACGCTGACCTGTTTTCCCTTGTGTGTGTCTTTTTGTGTGTGTTGTGTGGCTTATGGAGACTATTCCCCAGATAAGCTCACACAGAGACACAGGAGGAGATTATGTGTGGATTCATCACTGTGCACATGCAGTATGTGACAAACCTTCCAAGTCGGAGAGCAGCTTGATCCCGTTGAATCCTGGATACGTTTGTTGCTGCATGTATGAGATGTCGAGTGCAGTGTTTTCCTTTATATGATAAATGTGCAATGGAAAAGGCATTTCTTACTTTCACCTGAACAGATAAGGCTATATGCTGAAAGAGTTATTGGTCGCTGCAGTTTTAGCTCTGATCCTGTGCATACTGCACATAAAGCAAGTGGGTCAGTATATAATTGCAGCACGTTTTGTATCATAGTTGACATTTCTGCTTTTTTCAGGCCTAAAATCAACATGGCCGCCTATAACCAAACACCACATGGCATTTTAGAGAAAGGTTCTTCTAAATATTATATATACAACTGAGTAAAATTGAAATGTAAAGTTATTTTGGATCATGTTTGTGTCTTTGGGATAATTTTCGAGTCATTTAGGACAAATTTCATGTCATTCTGGACTAATTTTCTGTAATTATGGATCATTTTCAAGTCATTCTGAACACTTTTCAAGTCATTTTGGACAATTTTTGAGTCATTTTGAACAATTTTTGTGTGTTTGGGATAATTTTCAAGTAGATTAGGACAAATTTCATGTTATTCTGGACTAATTTTCTGTCATGGATCATTTCTGTCATTTTGGACAATTTTTGAGTCATTTTGGACAATTTTCGAGTCATCTCAACTTAATAAAAAGAACACAATCCAAACTATTTCTGAATCAGCTCATTTTATTATTGTTTAGCTTATTAGAAGGTGGTTGGTATTAAATTCAGACGGTTATTTAGTTGACATTTTAGTGATATCCAGTCATTTTTATTAATAAGTGATTGTTTCCATAATAAATAATTATGGAATTTGTAAAGACATGATCATAATGAACATAAAAAACATTAGTTGTTTTTTTTTTTTTTACTTTTAATAAAAATATATGCAAGATATATCCCACGGACTTCAAAAGATCCTCAATTATATATTGACCCAACTTCACTTTAGGTGACGCAAGAGAAAATAATCTTTGTTCTGCACAAAAAAATGGGGATGCAAATTTTGAACAGTTTTCCGTTCACCATTAATCTGCAGCCTAATCATTCAACAACTGATCAATCAAAGGAGAAAAAGGAGAAAAAAATCCAAGGAGAGTGACTTCTTTTTATAGTAGCTGTACGTAGGTGATCTGGATGGAGGTCTTCACTGTTTAACTTGACAAAACTAAAGCTTAAATGTTTACATCTGAATAAAAATAGACCTGAAAATGTCACCAATGCAGCTTCACGCTAAAATGTGTAAAACGTAGATTGTTCCCAAGCACAAAAAAAGGTATTAGTTTCACAATAAAGGCTAGAAAATTGTGAGATGCCTACATTATTTCTTTTCTATTGGCCTGCATCTACATCATGTCATGTCTTACACTAAAAAAGAGCAACAAAATCCACATAATCCACACGATTTTGACCCAGAAAACTGGGGTTTGAGTCACATGTGGGACCATTTTTTGTTACTTTTGTTTTATGTTGCTGTTATTAGTCATTTTTCATAGCATTTTGTTTTGTTCTGTTTTTTTTTTATTAAGTCAAAATGTTCTGACTAGGTCTAAGAAAAGATTGTGGTCTGGGATAAAATACTAAACAGTGCGTGTGCAAACGCTGTTTAGTCGATGTTTACAGCACAAAAATACCTAATATTGTGGAAAAAATACTATAATACATCCATGCAAATACTGGCATTGTTTTCTGTGTTGCTCTGGTGATGAGTTCCAGCCCAGATTTAACACCTAAAACATGAAACAAACTCACAATTTTGCAGCCTTTTATGTGGAAATAAGTTTTGCACAATGGAACAATGTTGTGATTACTTATTTTTTGTGTGACTTTGTTGTTGTAGCTCGATGATTTATAGGTGTACAGAACACATAAATAGTCCTGAGGGTGAAGCTGGACCCGCTGGTGTGATTAATTTGGCATAATGCTTCTGGTCCACACACAGGTGATTGTGGAACTGTTGCAGGAAAATATCATTACTCTTGTTCTGGTTGTGTGCAGAGGGAGGGGACATGATGGAGAAGTTAACTCAGTGATGGAAGGCAACAAAAGATTCCTGATGTGCTTTTTCAGGGCAGATCTGCTGCATCAGTTGTTATTAATCAAGTTGGCCTATTAACTAGCTGATAGAGTGCAGTGTGGCTGAACAGCTGTTCACTAACGGTCTAATGCCGACAGTCAATTTTCACTTCTTTGAACTGCAACCAATATTCTTCCTTAACCCTGCTGTTGTCCTCATTTACAGGCACCAAAAAATATTGTTTCCTTGTCTGAAGAAATCCAAAAATTCAGCAAAAAAATCGCCCAAATTTCTGAAAATTTGCAAAAGAAAATTCCAATAATTCCTTAAAAGTTTCCCTTAAAAGTTTTTATTTCAAAAAATTTAAATATCCCCCAAATTTGGCAAGAAAATTCTTGTAAATATTTTCAAAAATTAGTAAAAATCTTCCAAAAAAATTCTAAAAATATCTAAAGTGATTACATATATCAGTAAAACTTCTAATATTTTCCTTTAGAACATTCACAAAAAAAAATCTACCAAAATCCAGCAATTTTTCTGGGTGTTCTTTTTAAAAAAAAAAAAAAAAACTTCTTCTTTTTTTTTTTTTTTTTACATTTCTTTTTTTCCCACCAAAAAAATCAAAAATTTCCCCCCAAAATTGAAAATGTGTAAAATTTCACTGTGAAAATATGTTTTGTTTTTTACACATTTTCAAACTTTAAAACAGTTCAATTTGACCCACAGGACAACACGAGGGTTAATTCTGTCCCTGTCAAAAATTCTCTTCCTGCTGATAA
Organism: Amphiprion ocellaris; assembly: GCF_022539595.1. Lineage (NCBI taxonomy): Eukaryota > Metazoa > Chordata > Actinopteri > Pomacentridae > Amphiprion > Amphiprion ocellaris. Next base: position 1,587,565 of record NC_072781.1, read on the forward strand.
CCAAATCATGAAACATTCACTGCTCCATTTGAATCAAAAATAATAGTGAGCCTTGGTTTGGTGTTTACATGATCCTAACAAGACTGACTGAAAAGCACATGCAGGCGCGAACAAATGGACGGCAAGAGGGAGAAAAAAAATCAATCTAGGGGGAGAGAGGGATTGTTAGGACAGAGAATGAGGAGGAAAAGTGAAAGAAAGTAAAAGAGATTTATGTGCAGAGACTCCACACTTCACTGCTCTCTAATTACTACGTCCACATCATGTTGTTCATCACACACTCCTCTGTGTGGGTGTGTTATTTGTGGTTGTGTGTTCGCGCCTGAGGGAAATGTAGGTAACGTTAGGTATTCAGGAAGGAACAGTGAAGAAAACAGATCCACAGAAAGGGCCTCATAGTCATGTTCACTAAAGGATTTCATGCCAGTAGATATTATCTGAGTATATAGATGAGATGAGGGGAACAAATATGCAGACTTAGAACATTTAAAGTAGGGACTGACATTTTTTCTTCCAGGCCAATGCTAATTATTGGTAATCAAGGAGACCAATAACTGATATTTGGAACTGATATGCTAACCCCTTCCTCCATCTCCTCACCCCTTCTGCCTCCTTCCTCCTCATCTCTCCAACCTCTCTCACCTTCATCCTCTCTATCTCTTCCCTTTCCTTCCATCTTTTCTTTTCCTTACCCCCTCTACTTTCCTACCACTACTACCTATATCCACTTATTATCAGTCCGGCCCATTATGGCTCCAATAATTGGAACTTTTTTGATAATTGGTATTGTCTGTTGACTAATTAGTTCATCAGATATTAACCTTAGTGGGAAAAAAAAAAAGATTCAGAAAACAGAGAAGAAAGTGTCCTGTGACACTCAGACATCATAGCTGATAATAGTATTGTATAGTATTCGGTGAAACTAATCCTTTATTAGGAAGAAGCCTCGCTGTAAATGACAGGTTTCCGCTGATCACATGTTGGTAATATGCAGTGTTTCATGTTTATATGTGCAATTTCTAAAATGATAATCTTTAGTAATGATTACTTACTATTAGCTGCACTATCTGTGCTGCTAATAGTCCAGTTATGAGTGGCAGGTATATTCTATCACACATACTGTTAGCAAATAGCTTCTCATGATGTTCGTTCAACAACAACAACAAAAAAATAGATATGTTGTTGACATCAGCCCTAAAAAGCCCACATTGGTTAATCCCTATTTCTGTCCATCCCCATTACCCCTCTATTCTGCCTTTTTCTTTGCTTTCATTTCCTTTCATTTCCTTTCCTTTCCTTGCCTTTCCTTTCCTTTCCTTTCCCCCGTCTAAAAAAAAAACAAAAAAATGAAACAAAAAATCATAATATTTCTGCATATGTGTGTATCAGATCTGAAGACTTCATGTCTCATTTCAGAGTTTTCAAGTTTTCGAAGATTCTGAAAATGAACTGAATTTGAATTATTTTTTTCAGGTGATGCAGCTTCTAGATATTCTCAGGATTATTTTCAGAGGAGACTATCCTAAATCATCAAGTTTTAAATATTTTAAAGATGAATTTTTGAGAGTTTATTGTTTTTTTGAGGCTTCACAGATAATCTGACTTTTTACTTTTCATAATGTTTTTGAGTGTTTTATGCTGTGATTAGTTCTGCTGTTTTATTCTGTACAATATGATGAATATTCTGTACTTTTAAAATATCCTGTACAATATCATTCTGTATACATATACTAGGAGGATGTATGCTACATAGATATTTTTCTGCTTCAATACTCAAACTCAAAATACAAAAAAATCAGTCATATTTCTGTGTATGTGTGTGTGTTAGATTAGATCTGAAGACTTCATATCTCATTTAAGAGGTCGTTCCCTAGTGATTTGTGTTGGTGGTTCAGTGTTTTGCTAGGTTGATGACTGATTGTCTGACAGAACAGATTTCTGAAGTTAGTCTGACTTTAAGAAGATTCTATAGTACTTCGGATAGCGTTAGCTTGGCAGCATCTGCAAAATAAGTACTAGTTCCAGTGCAAAGTTGCAATGACAGCAACAAATCAGTCTGTCACCTTCACTGTAGAAAGAAGTAGTAGTTATGTTGTATTAGCAATCAGTTAATTAAAAATAATAACAGCTGATCCCAATAAATCCCTAATTTAGAGGTGAATTCATTCTGTGTTCATGCATCAGATTTTTTTCTTATTTTCTAAATGCTAATTAAACCAATGCCAACACTTTTTTAGTTAACTTTAGTAATGGAGTTTTTTGCATTTAGGGAACAATAACAATAATAATAATAATAATAATAATCTCTTTATAGCCAAATGTCACAGTGTCACGCACTGCTATTAGCAAATAAAATACAATTTTATCATTCCATCTATTCTATTCTATTTATAATGCTTACATTCATGTCTCCTCCTTTCTGTGCACAAAGCGTAATTTGCATTCTTTAGATGATGAATGACTCACTTCTCTAAATGACTGATTATTTAACAGATTTGTTCTTTGCTGACTGACGGATTGTCTTGTCTTAGTCAGACTCAGTCACTGATGGATGTTTGACAGAGCGCAAAGAAAACAGATAAAATGCACTTTCTATGGACTAAATTATGAATTCTTCCAGACTGATTCGTCACGTATTTCTTAGCTTTTGAACTATAAAGTTAATTGCTAATGATTTTTCTTTCACGCCGCGGCTTGTTGAGGAAAGATTGAGGCTGGTTTTGCTGTCAGCTGTCTGTTTGAAGGCCTCCAGCGACTCTGGCGTCTGACAGGCCGACTCCGGATGACAGCAGCAGCCAAACATGAATATAAACATGAGCACGTCAGCATGAATTCTGACAGACTCAGTCACACGGCCGTCATCGTACAGTAGCGGGGTTGGTTTAAAGGACGCTGGGCCAAGAACGTAAATGAGAAGGTGGTTAAAATTCAGATTCACTTGTGAAGAATCTTTTTTTTTTTAATCTACAGTAAAGACGAGACTTTGAAAGTTGTGGACACGTCTTCAGGAATGCAGGGAGGTTTGTGAACCCTCGTGTCGTCCTGTGGGTCAAACTGACCTGTTTTAAAGTTTGAAAATGTGGGAAAAAAATATATTTTCACAGTGAAACTTTTTGGAAGATTTTTACTCATTTTTTTTGAAAATATTAAGATTTTCTTGCCAAATTTGGGGGATTTTTTAAAAAATAAAACTTTTAAGGGAAACTTTTAAGGAATTATTGGAATTTTCTTCCTTAAGGTTTTGCAAATTTTCAGAAATTTGGGGATTTTTTGCAGAATTTTAAGAATTTTTTTGAGACAAGGAAACTATTTTTTGGTGCTCGTAAATGAGGACACATGAGGGTTAAAGGCTCTCAAAACTTCACTTTTGACAGTGACTTAGTTCTGTGACTCAACTCGAATCATCAGTGTCAAAGAATCGCTAACGAGAGGCACAAATTGGGGGCTTCATTTGAAGACGCACGAATGAATGACGGGCCGTCTCTCTCTGCTGGGTGTGTGGTATTAGGATTCATGTTGTATATGTGTGCCTTCTGTGTGTTTGTGCATTTTTGGTCTGCACAGCTCTGGTGACAGAATCCCGACATGAATTATCCAGCGTCACTTTCTCTCCTTAAGCAATAGGAAGTGATTGAGGGTCATTGGGGTCATTTTCTCCCCAGGAGCTTGTTTGGCTGCATCAGTTTCAAACCCTGGTGTGTGTGTTTGTCTAGAAATGTGTGAATGATACTCACAAGTCCAACATAAAGACACGGAAACACAGCTCGCTTGGTTAGCTGCATGTAAAGAAGAGCTGCAATCCATCGTCTTCCACCTGGACCTGTAAGAATGGAGCTCCAAGGCAGCGAGCAGCGAGAAAATAAAAGCATCTACTGCCTCTTTAGGTCATGAAAGTACTGATGTGTGTCAAATGTGATTAGAGCTGCAACTCACATTGATCATTGATTTTCATTGTTGACTAATTTGGCAGTTATTTTCTCCATTAATTCATTCATTGTTTGGTGAAGAAAATGTTTTAAAAAATGGTGAAAAATGTCACTCAGTGTCATCAGATGTCTTGTTTTGTCCACAGACAAAATCTATTCAGTTTCCTGTCATATGGGAGGAAATAAATCAGAAAATGTTCACATGTATAGTTGATGATTAACTGAGTAGTTGACAAATAATTGATTAATTGGCTTATCAATGCAGCTCTGTTAAATGTAGGTAAAGAAACAGGGAAATACTGAGATTTAAGAAACTGGAATCAGAGAATTTCTGCTCTTTTTTTACTTGAACTGATCAATTAATTAGCGAATAGTTGATAAGTAATTTATTGACAACAAATTGATTAATCGACTTATAGTTGCAGATTTATTACAATTATGTGTAAAAAGAAATAAGAAATTATTCAGCTTCAAGAAGCTGGAATCAAAAGGTTTCTACTTTTTTAACTTGAATTTTGTTGATTATTGAAATAGTTGATAATTAATCTAATAGTTGGCAACTCATCGATTAATCAACTTATCATTGCAGCAAATATGTCTAAAAATAGGAAAATATTCATGCTAATCATTTAGCATCTCATATAATCAGAATTTTCTTCTATTTTTTCTTGCACAGAACATTACTTCTTCTTTTTTGTCTCTGTCTTTATGTAAAGTGTTTTCTGTGTTTAACTTTTTTCAGCACTGTGTGATTTTAAATTGCTATTCCAGCTTATTTTTATGATTTAATGCAAACACTTTGTGGGCGCAAATGAGGCTCCAAATAAAAAGCAAAGAATATGAGTGGAACCCCACACATCTAGTGCAGAGTGGTGTGAAGAGACTGACAATGATGACAATGACAATGACATCTGGAGAGTGACGGAAGGTTGTGGAGGGATGAGGGAGAGATTTAGAGGGATGAAACCAGGAAGTGACAGAGAATATTCAGTTATATAAAGGCTATATCAGCAAAATGTGAGCATGAATGAGAAGCGTGAGGAAGACGGGGAAGGAGAGAAAAGCAGAGAATTACTTTGAGATAGCCACTTTATCAGTATAACGCCTAACTGAGCATGGATGAGGAGAGGGTTAGAGTCAAGCAGAGAAAGGCAAAGGAGATGGAGTAGAAGCCACAGGAGAGGAGAAAAAAGACATATAAATACATCTTCATACACAATTATGCTGAATTGTTGAGAATTTGAAACAACCATATTACCAAAAAAAGAAAGAATGATCAAATAAACTACTACTAAATAAAATCAGTGCCAAAAACAGCCACACTTACAGCCAGGCTATTAAAGCACACAAACATTTACATTCTTATGACATAAAAACACACTTTAATGCAGGTTTTTGGGGATTTTAGCGAGTCTGAATCCTTAACCAAGACTTGAAAGATGGAAAACAAATAGCAAGTCAGGGAAATTTAAGTTTCATTTGTTGTGTGCAGTTTTAAGCAGGAATCATTTCTTGGCATTTGTTACTTCTGTCACATTTTTATTCACTGTAGTTGTGTCAAGTAATGCAGAATTAATAGTTGTTTTTTTTTAACAGACTTTTTTGGTGCAAAATTTTTATTTTAGAGGAACTTTTAATGAGAAAAAACTTGGGCAAATATCACCACATGGCATGCATGATTAGCTCAAGGACCATTTAGAAATAGAAATACTGACAATTTCTTCTGTTTTACAGTTTCTTCCTTTGAGTAATGGTGTAATTTTGGTAATTTTTTAAAATAATAATGTGCTTTTCAAACCCTCCAGCAAGTTTTGAGGATCAGAAGGTTAAAATTTTCACACCGATTTGTGTATCAGACCATCTGCACACTCACTCTTATTAGCTGGCTGTTATAAAAAGCTATGAGGAGGTTAAATAAATGCCCGTTAATGTTTCTAATGTGCCATTAAATGATAAAAGAAATTCATCAGATGTCGTTAAATTCTAACGTCGTGTCATCAATCATTTTAAAAGTTTATGCAAAGCTCCACTGTGGTCCAGATCTGCTCTGCTGTCATTAATAATGCCTTTAATGTGATTTATCAGGACACGTTCAGGGCGTTTGAATTCATCACGTGTAATTACTGAGCATGGATTTGGTGTCAGATTAGCCGCTGACTGAAGCAGATTTTCCACAGAGTGAGGAATAGATTGGGAAGCAAATTAGATATTAGGGATGTGAAGAATTGTGAGAATATCTTAACACTAAATCCTTCAAAGGGCCATTACAGTGAAGACAGGTTTAGCTTGCATTTAAAATTACTCATACTGTACGGATACGGTACCTCCACTGATTTCCCCATTGGTGCTTGCAGGGTGTTTATGCCTCCAAATCCAAAAAATAAAAATAAAGAGACCAAGACTGTGGTAAAAGGGCCTGTGCAGTAGAAACATTAGCAGAAGTAGAACAAAAGTGAGAAGGAAATGTCTCGATCCAGCTGTAACAGACCGAGTGGGAGGCAAGGAGGCTGTAGAAAGTGACGTAACTCAGGTGGAAAGTCTCGTTTTATAATTCATTACTGTGTCTGCGCCTGTGGAGGAGGATGGTCCACTGTTCATTTATAGTTTATGGTTTGAAACATTTATTTTTAATTACTTTAAATAAGGTCCGTGACCCCTGAGTAAACCCTTGACCCGGTTACAGAACGTTAATCTTTGTGCTAATCCAGGCTAATGTATACTTATTGCAGCACATGCAGCCCGATGTGGTTCATGACTCATGTTTAATGACTTAAATATCGGCTGCCTTGTAGCTTCATCCTGACAACAGGAGGTCAGTATGTAGGGTTAGAATCCAGCAATGATGTCTGGAATGATTGGGTACAGATGTTTCTTTTAAAATCAATGAAGTTTTTCCTGTGTATGCAAAAGCCCCAAAACTCCTCAAGTGGATAAAATAATAAGATGCAACTATAAGAACAAGAACAAAATCAAGTCAGGATTATTCCTCATTATAGAACAGTATGGAATTACCTTTTGTCATTTCCAGATCTGGATTAGCAAAAGAAAAAGTTTGGGAAAATACTTGTCTTCCTAGACTATTACCATGAAATTCATAATTTCTAAATATAAATTGATCATAAAGTGGTTTTCATTGCTTTTGGAGCCGGCAGAGTGATGAAGTTATCAGAAGAATGCTTTCTGTGTCGCTGCTTTCATTGCACAGGGTGTCCCTAAAGTCGAGGCAAAAATACATATTTTCAAGAAGTGAAATTTTTAACAACGTATAGTTTTTTTTAATATATTCAATTTAAGACATATTTGATAATTAATCAAATCTGTATTCAATAAATTAGCCATATTTAATCTGTGAAGGCAAAAAATTATAATGAGATTTCATGTGTCCAGACAGAAATACAGAGAATAAACAAGTCTGCTCATGTTTGTTATATTTTAAAAATCACCAAAGTTTCACCATTTATCACAGCCATAAACTGTAAAAACAGATTAATTCTGCAGATTGTTAACCAAGATTCAAGACCTTTATTTATCACAAACACAATTATACATGGTATAATGTATATATACATGTATATGTATATATATATAAACAGTATGATCAATTTATATACAAGAAATGAATATACACACACACACACATATATGTATATATATATATATATATATATATATATATATATATATATATATATATATATATATATATAGACACACAAATAGAAATAAGCTAAATAAATATAAAAGTGTCGAATACTGCAAAATAACATATAAATACAAGGTGAGGTGTAAACAGTATGGTGGGTATTTGCAGGTTGTCTATCGAGTCAACCGTCTGACGGTCCCTGAAGTATTCACCTGTAATGTGCAGTTATCCCCCCAAAAATTCCCCAAAATAAAGCATTTAGACGAACCAGATTTGCAAAAAAAAACAAAAAAACCCCTTAAAATTCTGTGCTCCTCAGCACAGCTGTGAAGCCACTGATGATTTACCTACGATCAACTGAACTGAGGCAGTGTATGCATGTAGTAGAGAAGAGACAACTAGACTGGAAAGAAATAAAAAATGTCAGTAGTAAAATAGTATCTACAGTATCTGGAGGGCAGGAAAGTTGTGGCTCCTCCTTGTTACTTTACAATTATAGTACCTGAAGCTACAGTCTTCTGGCAAACATGATAGTATAAAATAAAGAGAATATAACAGTTTTTTATACTGAGATGTTAAATGCCATCCGGAAAACCGACTATTAAGTCAGGAATTTTAAAATGAAACACGTTTAGGCACTTTTCCAAGTGTTTTTTCAAGAAATTGATGTCAAAATATTAAAAGTTTGTCCTCCTTGACTCTTTAGTATGACGTCCAGCTGCAGCACAACTAAACTCTCCAAACTCTGATCGGTCTCGGTTGTCGGTTTTGTTTGTGTGTGTTTGGAGCTTTTTGATGCCCCACCAGCTCTCTGGATGTTAATGATGTGCAGTGAGTGAATGACACGGGTGAAATCAATGAGAAATTACAGCGTTCTCTGGGATTCACCCAGTCAGCGTGTTTCACGGAAGCAGCAGGTAGTCTGGTTTATTCATTAGGCTTTCAGAAATGGAGCAGAACAACAGCCAAGTGAACAGAGTGAATCGACTGCTGATAGAGTGAATGAAGAAAGTAATTTGAATTTCATGTTTCGGCAATTCCCTCATTCCCACAGAAACACACACATACACATAAAAGGACAGCTGCAGCGCATGGTTGGCTGTAGTCCATGTGCTGAGGTAATGATTAGACACTGGTACTGATCTCACACACACACACACACACACACACACACACACACACACACACACACACACACACACACACACACACATCTGCAAGTCATTGGATCAGAAATGATGTCTGTCAAATTGAGTCTATTTTTTGATGATGTACTGTTGCATTTCTGTCACTATAGACTCAAATATCCAACCCTTCTTTCTGTGCAGTGAGGAAGTCCGTTAATTATTTTAGTCATTTGCACTTCAGGTGCTTCTTTAGTCTAAAGCAGTGATCCGCATCCACTGGGCCAAACAGAAAGAATAAAAATGCTGTGTTTTAGTTTTGTTTCCAGGGTAGTCTGAAGGGTGTTTTATTTTGAAAAATGACTAGATCGTCTTCCTGTCACTTCTGACTGTGCTTGTTTCCCATACTTGACTGTTTTCATTTCCCTGCCAAAATTAATAAAGAACAAATGTCTCCAGAGAGCTTTTGTGAAAATAGGGAAAGACTCGGTGATAAAATAGAAGAAAAAGTAAATACATATTCAGCAATAAAAAATAATTTTATTCATTATCATATTAATTTTTATTCATTTAGGATAAACATGATTCTTTGTTATGTACGTGATAACCAGTCCGTAGAATATGGTGCACAAAAGCTCAGCGACCGCTGGTCTAAAGAACTTGATGAGCATTTTTTTCATTCATGTCAACAGTCAGTACTTCTCACCTCATTTCAACTATTCTCTGTTGTCCGTTTTCCTCCAGGCGAAGACGACGATGACGAGGAGTGCGGTGAGGAGAAGCTGCCGTCGTGTTTCGACTATGTCATGCACTTCCTCACCGTCTTCTGGAAGGTTCTGTTCGCCTTCGTCCCACCCACAGAGTACTGGAACGGCTGGGCCTGCTTCGTCGTCTCCATCTGCATGATTGGACTGCTGACCGCCATCATCGGTGAGACTCCAACGTTTGGAGCAAAAGACAGTAGACTTTAAACATTGGATTCTTTTTTTAACCCTCTGAACCCCAAGTGGTTTCTGCGCTTTCTTTTGCTCCCGTCACATTTTAACTAACTGTAGATTTGTTTTTCTCTGCAATTTAAAGTCCTGAACCTGTCTAGAAACAGCACAACCATGGATGGAAGCAGCAAGAACTAATCAGAATCAACTTTAAGGAATTTGGTTTTGGTTGTTGGTGTCACTCTACAAACGAGGAAAAGAGAATAATAAATTAACTACAGAAAAATAAAGACTATATATAGATATTTACACATTTAGAAAAAAATAAATAATAAATATATATATATATATATATATATATATATATACACAGTTTCAGTTATAATGCTATAAATCAGGAAAAGGATAAAAAGACATAGCTGTTTTCTTACTAGTTACTAATGGTGTCATGGTTGTCCCAAGGAATGCAATTTTTCTTTCGTTTTCACAGAATTTCTTTCCTGCAAATGATTTATTTTGGAGGACCTTTTGAATAAGATGTGTAAAATATAGTGATTTTGATAAAAAGTCACAATTTTAAGCTTACATTGGGTTAGAATTCAGACCGAAAAGGCACATGAGAATTGAGTAGTTTGAGGTTCAAGGGAAAGTTGAAACAGTTCTTGAGATGAGATTAGATAAGATAAACCTTTAGTAATCTTTAAATTTGCAGGGTTACGTCAGCAGAGGTGAGAGTTCAGACAAGTAGACAGCATCAGTAGAAAAACACAACTAAACAAGAAATACACATAAGTACTGTACTGATACTGAGCCAATTCGTCCATATGTGGAAATTCAGATATTACACAGATTTATCCAGATGTGGAAAATATTGAACTTATTAAATGGTGAAAAACAATCATATTTCATAGATTCTTCCATCAATAGACAATACTGTCCTAACAAATATTACATAGATTCCTCCATAGGTACAAAATACTGATATTGCACAGATTCCTCTCCACTTCCTTCCTGAAAAACTGTCTACAGTGTGATACAAGTGTTAAAGATAACATGACTTTCAAACCCACTGGTGAGTTTTGAGCTTCAGAGGGTTGATCTTTATCAGGCACATCTGCTAATAAAAAAGATTTAGCATTTTAGAAAGTTTTCTTCATAACATCTGATTGAGTAGATGCCGTTTTTAAGCATAGTGAAGGTAATGATTCCTCTTATATTATCACAGGGGACCTGGCTTCTCACTTTGGATGCACAGTGGGTCTGAAAGACTCCGTCACGGCGGTTGTATTTGTCGCGTTGGGAACTTCTGTACCAGGTGAGGGTCTACACTGTGTGTCCATGTTCATGTATGTGTGCTCAGAGATTAATCTACCTCTGAAGCTGTTTATATTATATCACCACAATTCAACTTCCCACCATCTTTAATCAAAACTTTTTCTTTCTCTACATTTGGTATTTAGCTTCTTAAGGTCATTTTGAGCTTGTAATATCCCAACGTCTTCAATTTAGGAGTAGATTTATGTTCATCAATGATCCCCTTTCAGGGAGAGTACGCTGACATTTTCAGTTCTTTGCTTCATTTTCTTTCATTTTGAGGAGCTTTATACCTCCCATTTCTTTTCTCCAGTGCATTTTCTGCTGAATAAAGGAGACAGCTTTACAAAGTACTTCACCGCATTAATGACTGTTTCATAAACGGCTCATTACAGTCGGTGCTCTTTTGAACAACAATCAAACAAATCAATGATCGACGATAGACAAGGGAATTAAGTTATGATTTGGAGAGTTGTGACAGAGTTAGGAAAAAAAGTGTGTCTGTGTAGATACAAGCATAATCTCTATATAAAGCATGGATGTACTGACTGATGTTGGTTTATTGACTGTCATTTTGAACTCTCAAGTTTGGCATTTAGCTGTTGTTATCTTGGTCTTTCAAAACTAGATGGACTTGAGGACACTATCCATGCCGATACAGTAGCAACTTGTCCATTACAAGGTCTCCATACCTGAAAGCATCCCATGCTTTATCATCTGATTTTCTCTCTACAGAACCATAATTTACTAAGTGAGCATCACAGTGTATTGAAGCAGACATGAGACTAGCAATTGAGACCATGAACCTGTTAGGACAGTGTTTACTTGGGTAACAAATCAAGTGAGAAATGAGTCATTTTCTCATAGACTTCTGTTCAGTCAGACTTCTTCTTGCAACCGGAGGAGTCGCCCCCTTCTGACTGTTGAAAAGAACACAGGTTTAAAACATTTTTGCATTTGCTTCACACTCAGAATCGGATGCTATCCATTCTTTACATGGACTCTATGGATACAATACCAACCTTTAAAAGATGGAAAAATTTGAGAGCAATGAGCTACACAACAGACTAGAAAATAAGTTTGGTCTGTGACAAATTCTGCTTCCTCTACTTCATCGATTCATCAGCTAATCCAGAAAAAAATGTTATGTAAAGTGTGATGTACCACTGGTGTCACGATAGTATCCAAAAGCTTGCTTTGGTCTTGAATGACAAGTAGATTTTAAAAGGTTTTACACAAAAGTAGTGCAGTGTAGTAGTGGTAAAACAGCATCAGAAGCTACTTTTTAAAAGAACCATCAGTTTCCAGGAACAAACTCTTAGATGATTGTAGGAAATCAACAGTAGAACTCTCATGATTAACAGTGAACGTAAGAACATTTCCACATGAAGGGAACTCAAAGGATTGGGACTAAACAGCTGTAGCTCTAAGAAAACTGATCAGTGAGGATAATCAGACAAAAAGGCTTCAGTTTGCTATGGAGCATAAAGATTGGACTCTGGAGGAATGGAAGAAGTTCATGTGGTCTGATGGGTCCAGATTTACCCTGTTCCAGAGTGATGAGGGCATCAGGGTAAGAAGAGAGGTGGATGAAGTGATGCACTCATCATGGCTAGTGTCTACCAGCCTGTGGGGGTTAGGGTTATGATCTGGGGTTGGTCAGGTTCACCAACGTTATGTTCCCAAAGAATGAGGTCAGCTGATACCTGAAGATACTGAATGACCAGGTCTTTACATCAGTAGAGGTTTTCTTCATGTTCCTAGATGACGATGAGGATTCATGGGGTCACATTGAGAATGAGTGGATCAGGGAGCATGAGATGGACTGTCATCCACAGAGTCCAGACCTCAGCCCCACTGAGAACCTTTGGGATGTTCTGGAGAAGACTTTGTCCGACTCTCCCATCATCAGTAGAAGATCTTGGTGAAAAATTAATGCATCTCTGGACAGAAATAAATGCTGTGACATTGCAGAAGCTTATCAAATGAGTGCCATACTCAAAGCTAAAGGCAGTCCAACATGTTTTTTTTTTTTTGGCTGGGCAGTATATTTACCGAGGGAGTTTTTACCAGGACCGACCCAGCAGTTTCCAGTCTCTCCACAATTTTTTTTTTTTTTTTTTTTAATGTGGGAGGCTGTTAGGCGAAGCAGGGCGGTCTGTAGACAGCTCCATGGATCATCCTCTAAACATGAAGAATGTCCACCTGCAACAGCTGGATAAATATGTTTTAACCTTGGCCCCAGTTGTCTCTCTCTCTCTCTCTCTCTCTCTCTCTCACACAGACACACACACACACAGACACGCATACACTACACATGACATAGAGCTCATGCTAGATGTAAGATGAATAAGCTGCACACACATAAATACCTGCAACTGTGCAAATGTGTACAGAGTCAGACACTCATATACCTGCAATGCAATAAAGCTTGAGAGATTTAGCACACACACACACACACACACACTCTTACTACTTCTGTGACCACCATGTGTTATTAGCATCAGCCCATTTGTCATGTCAGACTCAGGTGGTCTCTCTCCTCCCATTTATGGAGCTCGGGGATACAAGTGATGCGTTACATACTATTTTACGCACATAAACACCTACTGTACATGTGCACGTGTAATATATATACACACACAGAATGATACACGCTCACAGAGTTGTATTTGCGGAATAAAACACACACACGGTTGCTTGAAACACACACAGATGTGCAGAGCTGCCGAAAGGAAACAAAGTGGTTCAGCCTTTCGGAGGCTCTCAGCTTTATTAACACAACCTCCTGTGGCCTGCAACACACACACACACACACACACACACACACACACACACACACCCCAACACTCGCACAAAGAACCAGACCTCCAGTTCTGTGGCTATTACAGTTAATAAAAGCCATCCTTCGCTGCTGTTCCATGATCTCGTTTATCACCGTTTGCTAGGCTATAGTGCACACACACACACACACACACACACACATACACACACACACACACACACACACATGGAGCGGTGCACATAGGAAAACGAGTGAAAAAGTGCAGCTGTTAAGAGAATTAGGAACTCCAGAAACTGAGATTTGTTTGTGGTTTGGAGATTGGGGAGAAACGTCTGTTTATGAGTCCTCATTATGTTTTAAGCACACTGTGTTTCATTTCATGTTGGCCTCAGAAATTCAATCAACACATTTAAGCTGAGAAAAAGCACCATGGAGTTTGGTGGGATAAACAAGTTACATAAGGAAAATAGGAGTACTGTGGACACTTAAACATCTATTCAGCATTTATTATCACAGTATGAGGTTTCAGGTCTATTTTTATGTGGCGGCTTTACAGGCTTAAAGAGAAGGAGATACAAGGCATAAAGAGAAAAACTAGAGAGAGGGGAATTAGTTCAATCTACTTTGACATTTGTTATGAAAAACAGCTATTTTTTATCTCTTTAAAGGCATTTGTTAGGAAAAATGTCAGTCAAAATCCAAAACACAAACAGGAGATATCTACTTTGTTTTGGGGAAATTGTTGCTTATATTTCTTTTATAAGCTGCCTGCAATTATTATGAGAATATTTATCTTGACAGATATTGATTAAAGTCCTCTCCATCAAAATTGCAAAATGAGAAACTGTCTTTATTGGTTTTTCTCTTCACCAGCTCACATAAACCCGAGAACAGTCATCTAACGCGCTTGTCCAGAGCTAAATATCTTAATATTTTTGAACATTTAATAATGACCAAAGAAGAAGATTTGTAATATTTTTATAATCTCCCTAACCTATTTCCTAATGTCATTTTCAACTCTGAACAGTTTTATCCATAACAAGGTATCCCAGAAACAAAGGAACAGATTTCCCACAAGCTTCCTTTGGATATTCGTTGTCCTCAGAGCATTCTGTTATTCATCTGTCCGTCTGTCACTCTGTGAATGTCACATTTCTTGAACACCTGGAGGAAATTTCTTCAAATTTGGCACAAACATCCACATGGATCCAACAATGAACTGATCAGTAACTGTGTGTATATAGAAAGTATGATAAAAACCACTCCATACCATAAAATCCAAAGACTACATCAGCGCAGTAAATATACTGAATCACCTTAAGTCAAGAAATGGTCAGTAAATGTAGTTTTTGTTTATTTTTCTATTATGTTTTCCAGTTGTCCATACATCCTTATGCCCATTTGTTCCATTCTCATTACCATGATATCACAGGAAAACCTCAAGGAATTTCTTTAAATTTGGCACAAAAGTCCACAGTCGTATCATTTCTGATGAATCTTGAAAAAATTTGTGGCAGAAGTCACTTCACCGTAGAATGTAGATGTACCTACAAACAAAATGAACTTATGTCATTTCATCCAAATCCGTTGGTACATTTTTGAGTAATGTTGCTAACAAACAGACAAACAGACAGACAGACAAACGTATGTCAATCGTCACATAACTTTGCCGTTTCTTGGCGGAGTAATAACATCACAATGTATTGATGGCACAATTGCACTGAAATTCACGTGTTTTTTCAGGTAAAATTACACATTTTGTAAAGTTTACATTTACAACATAAGAACTGTCACCTTTCAGATGTATTATACTTTCAAGTTGTCCTACCATCCTTACATCTGTCTGTTCCACACCTGAGGAAAGCCTCAGAAAGCTTCTTCAAATTTGGCACAAACTTTTACTTGGGTTCAGAGATTAATTGATTAGAATTTAAATGTAACATGCATCTCTAACAGTATACATTGATGATTATATTCAAATGGTCAAAGCACTTTTCTAGTCATTATTCTAGAGGTGGAAACTCTACTTTCAATCAAGAGAGAAAACTCAACATACCAGATTTTTATGAGCACGTCTATACTCCCTAACACGTCATTCCATTTTAAGAGGCAACAGGGGGAAAGAGGGGCAGAGGGGAGATGAGGAAAGAGAAGGAGGATGAGGCGAGAGATTGGTTGATTGACAGAGAGGTAGAGGAAAAGGTCAGGAAGCTCTCAAGGGAGGCGTCGTCATCACAGAAAGAGTGGAACCTGATTCTCAAACACACACATGCCGCCACCGAAACATGCGAGCACCCACACACCCGCCCACTCAATCAACCTCGCAAACACTCAAAGACCAACTAATGCACAGACATGCAGGCCTTTGCCAGCTGGTGGAAACGTGGCGTCAGATTGGACCCAGGTGGTGGAAACACGCTCAGAAACCAGCGTACATGTGTGCACTTTACGCAGGGACACATAAATAGAGCTTCAACATGTACCGTATGGCATCAGGACGGCACTTAAAGCCTTCAGGTGGATGGGGAGATTTATCTTTGCTGGACTCCTCTTTCATTAGCCCATTGTCTCGGCCTTCCCAGCATCCTCTTTCCGGCTGCCAGTTTGGCTGACACTTCCAGAAAGCCTTTCCTTGTTTTTATCCTTCTACTTCCTTGCTTTTTCTCAGTTTTTAATCTCCTCTTGCTGTATCTGGCAGATTAAAGCGAGAAGACTTGCTAACAAAGAGAAGATGGCCAGAAAATTAGCAGGAGAAAAGAGCGCTAACTGACCATTTGGCTATTGGCTCAGCGAGGAGCCTATTGTTGTGATTTGGCAGAGTCTCGTCCCATAGTTTGGCAAATATGAAACCAGGGGAAATTTTTTTGGGTCCAAGCAGCACAACGCTGATTTGCTGCCAGGCTAAGATTCATCTGTCCCTGCAAACGGAGACTCAGCCTTGTAAATTATTGATCTTGGACCAAATCCTGCCCATGCCGGCTGCCAGTGAAGGAACACTGTAACAGGATTAAAGATTGCGGTTTCTAATTTAAGGTTCCCTGTCTGAATGCGGAAAACAGGATTTGCACAGTGTTCTATATTAATAATTATAAGTGTCCTGCATTTATCAAGGGCGTCCTTCTCTGTCACTGCAGTCTTGTGTAACTCAGTATTGACTGAGGTCAAGAGTTCAACAACGAGTGTAAATCTGTTTGCAGTGTAGAGTGTTAAATCAGAAACACCTAGTGGCACATTTTCGGCCTAATCATCCTGTTAGAAGCCTTTACCTTTTTGGAGATGGAGACTGAATAAAAAGGACATATCTTCACAAGAATCAAGAGTTTTATTCCTCTTATTAGTCAAGTAACTGGGACAGGTTTAATTAAAATCTGACTTCAAGGTTGTAGTTTCATCGTTTTAATTCTTCCGGAAAAGTCAGCTTTACAACATCCTATCAAACAACAGATGGGACTGTATCTTCAGTTATCAGACCATGGTCGATGAATATGCCCACCAGTTGCATACCAAAATAGCTACAGTTGTAAAGTTTAAGATAAAAAAGCCATTTTGGCATACCAGTCGGTTCCTAATGTTAGTATATTGGGGAAATATGTATAAAAACAGACAGATACTGCAAAGATTATCCACAACTAAGCTAGCGTTACATAGCCAATCAATTCTAAAAGCTACCGTTCACAGACGGGGACAGATGAGTGCATTGGCAAAGCAGCACGGTGTTTTTTTGAAGTAGTAAATGTTGCTGAAGTCGTAATCAACATCGTAATGTTTTACACGCATACTCAGTCTCCCAGTTACGCTGAAAATGCCTGAATAATTCACTGATTGGTGTCAGTGCGACCAGAAATTGTTGCAGACGGTGCTAAGCTAATGCTACTGCTAAGAAGTTTGCTGTTAGGCCTCTTGCTAACGCTATCTGGAGCACCGTAACATCTTTCTAAAATAATCCGCGAGAGGCACAAGCCATAGCCACAAATTTAGGAAATTAGCTGTCACAGCAGCTAAGGGTAACAGCTAGCAGCTAAGCTAAATACTCCGAAATTGTATCTGTAAAAACCATAACTGACAATGCTTTAAGATGTGGGCTTTAGTGGGAAATAAAAGTTATACAGCAGTGACTACAGGAGACAAACTGCAGAGCTTCCTAATGCTACGTGGCACTAAGACACCATCACTCCTGTTTCTACTGTACATACTCAGTTATTATAGTCCTTATTAATGAAGCAGCCTAGTTAAGTACGGCATCTTCCATGATTTCACATACTTTTAATATCTAACATTCAAGTTGCATTGGTTCAAACTATCCGTTATCGGTCTTTCTTGATTACCTATAAAGTGCTATTGGGATATATGGACGATTTGTTGATGGCATGCACAAACCTGATGTCTCTCCTTCCTTTTCCTTCTCCATCCAGATACATTTGCCAGTAAGGTAGCTGCTATCCAGGATCAGTACGCAGACGCATCCATTGGTAATGTGACAGGCTCCAATGCTGTCAATGTTTTCCTGGGCATTGGGGTAAGTCCAGCTCATGTTATTAAAGATTAGCTCAAGATGACAAGCTTGTAAAAAAGCAGTGGTGCAGTGGTGCTTGTCATCTTGTATTTGTAATAACTGATATGTAGTTGATATGTTATCGAATGATTTCTTTACCTCTGACACGCAGCACGGCAACCTATAAGGGTCACTGTTCTTGATTTGAGTTCTGCTGATGGTTGACAGGTGGCGTGGTCCATCGCCGCCATCTACCACAGCAGCAACGGGCGTGAGTTCAAGGTGGATCCCGGCAGGCTGGCTTTCTCCGTCACACTCTTCACCATCTTTGCCTTTATCTGCGTCGCCACGCTGATGTACCGACGGCGGCCGGAGATCGGTGGAGAGCTGGGTGGGCCCCGGACTGCGAAGGCCCTGACCACCATGCTGTTCATCAGCCTGTGGCTCCTCTACATCCTCTTCTCCTCGCTGGAGGCCTACTGCCACATCCAGGGCTTCTAAGTTGGTGAGAGATGATGAAGGGAAGGGTGGGACAGAAGGAGAACGTGGAGGAAGAAACCAGGGGGAGGTGGACGAATGGGTGGATTTGGAAAATGAAGGCTGTCTCATTGATCTATCACTCCCTCCCTTTCTGCAATAGACTGAATGACGGATGAATGGATGGATGTACAGATGAAGGACTGGAGGACACATTAAAGCATCTTAAAAAGAGAATGGAAGGAGGCACGGATGCATGGAAGGACAACAATAAACATGAGAGCTAGAGAAGTGGCTCAGAAGGTGGAACCATGATGCAGAATAAACAAAGGAATAAATTTTTTGTCTCACTCTACAAATTCAAACTTTGTTTTAAACCCACTAACATTTTAAATACGTACGACTAATCCCTAAAGTTGCAAAGAAACATACACATGATGTGTCCCAACTGATTCAACCATACAGAAATCAAAGCGGTTTAAAGCTCCTAACCTGGATGTGAGGCTTCAACATCAGCAGCCACATCAATCCTCCACCACAGGGAGCATCTGAGTGTCCAGGTACAGCAACAGGCACGAGTGAGACAGAAAAAAGACTGCATCGGTGTGTAATGCATGACCAGACGATACTGAAAACACAATCAGAAGGAACCGGATACTTTGCCACAACTGTTTTAATGACGACAAAATGTGTGCGTGCTGGTGCGTGACGGTGTGTTTCTGTGCTTGTGTGTTGTGGGAAGATGGTCAAGTACTGTGAAAAAACTAAACGCCTCTCGTTTTGCTGTCGCCTCGTGAGACGGAGTATGTGTTGAGGTCTTTTTTCGACTCTCCCAGCCTGTAGAAACGCTGACTCTTTCTTGGGAGGGCGCATCCAGTGAGGCGAAATGTCCCGAGATTAGACATGTAAATACAAAGAGCTGAAACGTACATTACAGCACCACTATTTTCCTTCTGAATGTCTTGGTTACGCCATGCGCTCCTGAACGGGCCCTCTTTCTGTTGCTTTATACTGTAGATGTAAATGATTTAAGGTCTAATTTGAAGCGAGAAGGGGTTAGTGTGCTTTTACCTTTAATAAGGCCGTGTCTGGGAGGACACATGACGGCCACTCTACCGTTTAAAACTGTTAGAGAAGCTATTATCATTGCATAAATATCTAGGTAAATCTAATATGTGTTTGTTTCTTTTTATAACTGTGGAATCCTGTTACCTGGTTTCCTACCAATGAGGTGACCGCCATCATTCGTCAGCCATAACACTGCAATAGACTGAAAAACGTAGGTACCACCCTCTGTGAAACCCTACCGGCCTTGTGTTTCTTAATTGTCACCGTCATCATTTATCTCGCTTGGTTTCAACTCAACCGCTTCGGTCGATATCCCTGTGTGTCTTAAGCACCTCCCCCTGGCTGGTCAGTGGACCAATCAAAATCCTCAAGGGCTTTGTAACAAACAACCACTAATCCCCAACCCTGACCCTTGATTTATAATGCTTCACCTTGATTGGTCATTAGGGGGCTGCTTAGCGGGGGTTTATATTGCAAAATCTGACTCGCTGACTTCACAGTTTGCTTCAGTGTGGCGTCAAAAGATAAAACCAGACCATAATGATATAATTACTGCATGTCTTCATTGTCTTTGTCAGATAAAGTGTCCAGAATTACCCAAATATTAGAAAAAGCGACCAACGCGCTCAGTCAGACGAGGCTTCAGCCTTTATGGTAGGAGTCTTTCCCGGTTTTAATAACTGCGGTCAGCTTTATTCCAGAAATGATTATCCATGCTGTGGTATTTCCCAGGCCGCCTCGGCTCATTAATATGCCTAAATATACCAGCCTTCAGGTTGGATCATGAAGGCCTTAACCCAAAGGATGCAATTAGCATCTGACTTTATATTATTTCTTTATTTAAGGGTAAGAGTTCACCCTTGAATAAAGAACCAGAATGCAATCTGTGTGATTCACTCCTTAATGCCATTAACTCATTAGTTATGCAACAAATCTTCACTTTTAAAATGAAAGCCAACAAATGAAGGAATAGCTGAAAATGATTCGCTGGTCCAAATGTCAGCGTACTAACAGATAAGGGTAAATACTGCTACAGTAGAGTACATCTAATCCCAGGCAGCCTCCGTTTGACAAGCTGACAGAGATCTGGAGACATTAGCAGACTAATAACAGGGATTAGGGCTTATTTTGAGATCTTATATGACCACCTGTATGTTGGAAAACACCCAAACTGACAGGAAGCTGTGGGTCCTGTATCAGACCTGGATAACCAAGTTGCTCTGATAAGACTTTGATGCACAGTGTGGGTCAGGAGACACCCATTTTCCATTGGATTGAGGTCACTTTTGACCCATATTGCGCATCAAAAGGTTAATATGGAGCTCAAAATATGCAATATTGGGCAATCCCATCATCAAGTTGTTGGGATGTATACTATAAATTGAAGTAAATGTCATTAAGTAGGTGGGATTCCTGGTCCTTTACTGCTCCCCCATATTTCCTGTTTCTGTAAAAACAGCGAAAACCATAACCTTAATAAAACAATGCAATATAACCAGATGAAAAGGAGGCTATTTTAAATGAGGTGACACAATTTTAGATTCATTATCTAAATGGATACAGAAACATTGCTGAACGTTGATTTAGAATTATAGATAAAATTAATTACTGATAACTGTGTTGTCAACTTGCTTCGAAATTTATCTTCATTGTAGGAATATCCTTCCACTTCTATATAACTATCATGGAAAGCAAAGTGTTGGGAGTCTGTAGAATTAACGAGTCTATCTACAAAGTGAGTTGACGCTTACTAGATGTACCACTGTGAGGATCTACTCTGATTTAAAAATACCTAATCACACTTCATGATGCAAGCCCAAACAGGATCTAGAATAAATTCTATGTAGGATCATGTTTTACAACACATCTCAACCCTCCTTTAACTGACTTTTCAGCTTGAATTTTACCCAACATCTGCAGGTATGACAGCATCTAGCGGCTTGAAAGGAAACTGGAGGTTGTGAAAACACCAGGTGTGCTGTCTCCAGACACTAGTTAGCAAACATGATGTCAAGCAACAGCCAAGCCTCTTTGCAAACCCTGGACACTAGAAAACAAGACTTTACAGCCAAAGTATAGGACTGACGAAATGACATTATCAGACACTAACTGGCTGGGAATCGTCTTTAATGATTCAGTATTAGACAGATAAGAGCCAAACTCCCAGATTAAGTAAATATCAAGAAATAAAACACATAATCTGTAATAGAGGTTTGGACTTCAGACTGTTAACTATTTTACTCGTTCAGCTAAAACCACAGAGATCTCAGTGTACACAAACTTACTTTGTATTGTAAAAGTCCATAGTTTGTTTAAAAAAAAAAAGGCACTACTATATGCATCCGAATTGGCTAGAATTTCTCTTCTGGTGTCGTGTTTTTTACTTGATGTATAATATAATACTAGTATTTTAAATATCATCTGTGAAGTAAGTAGTCCGGGCTAGATGTAATCCATTTTAAACTTAGCAATGCTTTCAACCCCTGTGAGAGAGTAGAGCCGAGCAGAGCCCTGGATTGGGCGAGTTTGGCAAATCCAGGGCATCTTGAGGGTAGCCATATAGATAGAAGGTTTTCAAATTTGGAAGCACCAAAGGAGGAGGGAACTATTTACCGTGTGAGGCATGATCGGGCTTCGAGCTACGCATTTGTGGCCGATGCACAGTTGGCTGGATGATTCGGCATCCAGTGAGAAACTATTGGCAGCTACGAGCGAGTTTTATGTGTGAATTAGCCCGGGATAGATGGCAATAAACAGATGGTTCATCCAACCACCTGCCAGGTGTCTGTCGAAAGTGCCTGCCCTTTTCTAAACAGTGTCCAAGGCAACTTCTCAGATGTATAACAACCCATCTGGCATGTCGGGTTGGAACTACTGCAGGATGACAACTTCGACAGTGACGTGGCTAACAAATCTGATAAACGCTCTGCTGCTGCATTAGAAAGGTTGGACAGTTTAGAAGCAACGCAAAAATTTAATTAGGACAGTCAACCTAAAACAGAAACGAGACGACATGTTACTTGCATTTGCTAAACTCTCCACAATGCATGGCTCTCCGTTAGAGTAGCTGTTCTCGTGCGAAGGCCTTGGAGTGGCAGTTTACCCCTGTTTTGCCAAAGGGAAATCTTTCTATCAGAACTGTAAAGGGTTTTCTAACCAATGGATATTTCTTAAACACCAAATATTCTTCATACTTCATCGTAATAATCTGAAAAGGGACAAAAGATCCTTGATGTTGTTCTAATCTAACCCAAATCTTTCTATTTAAATTTGTATGTATTTGTCTCTTCACTGGCATGGAGCTGAAGGTTTATACACTGTAAAAAAGTTATGCTCGCTTGCGCAAAAGAAAAAAAAGATATCATTATGGAAGCTGTTTCCATCACTTTTTGATTAAGTCCAACAAGGTATAAACTATCCTTGATGCTTCTTGTTGGGTTTAGTTAAAACGTGCCCGCTACCTACTTTGTTCGACCGAATCGAGCAGGAATGAAATGCTTGCAGTAACATAGTTGTTTGCATCAAATTACTTTGTTGCACAGTTTTTCCAGACAATGACTCTTTTTTTTTCATCTTTGTTTTCAATTTATGGCAGGTTGGCTCTTGTGTTAATCCGGCTGTGTTGCACCGCCTCTCAGTGTATCTACCTTGACTTTAAAGCTAGCCGAGTGTGAAACAAACGGAAGATTTGGAAACAAGGTGGGAAGCTTAAAAAAAAAAAAAAAAATAACTGCTAATAAAGTGTTGGTTGTGACCTTGCAATTTTTTTTTTCGGCCACAAATGGAAGTGCATATCGAGGTTCTTCTAAAGCAGCTTGTCCCAGGATAGTTGACTTTAGCTTCCTGTCTTGGCTTGTGCTTTTGAGGTTAAAGGTTTAGCCAGGCCGTTACTGTACATATAAACACTAAGAGCAAGCACGGAGTAGAAAAATTAGTTTTGGTTTATTTGATTCTTCTCCGGCGGCGTTTTAACTGAAGGAAAGAGCATTGCACTGGTTCTCATCGCTTATGATAAACGGATGTTGTTTCATTCACAAAGTTGCTTCTGATGTAAACAACTCTGTTGTTGTTTACATCAGAAGCAACTTTTTGTTGTTTTTTTATTTACACAATAATAATGATGTACCTGATGTGTAAAAAATACTAAAAAAAATAAAAAAGTACAGTGGTGTTGAATCAGTTGTGAACCATTAACGACGTTGCTTCTAATGTAAAGGTCGATGGTGTTTTTGTTGCCTCGTTCACTCCTTAACCGGCTGTCTGTCTGACAGACTGAGGAATAAATAACTGCAACAGACAGACAGACAGACAGACGAAATGAAGGACAAACGACCCCTGCTGGTACGAGCTGAGCAACATCGCGCTGAGACGTCTTTGCTGTTGGAATAAAAGAAAAACATTACCGGAGCTATTCTCTACCCTTAAAGTACAATGTTAGAAGATGTTAATGAGGAGAATATGGAGGAAAACGGAAGATGAGGAGGAAGACGATGAAAATGAAAATTTAAAAAAAAGAAAAAAAAAAACATGAAGTTACAGCCATACATTGATTTCTGGGCCAGTGAGATTGAAATGGACTTCTGCTGCCCAGCATGTGTATTGTTATGGTGTCTTATCTGTCCCTCTGTGTCTCCTCGCCCTCTTTCTCTCGTCTTTCTTTCTCAAATCTCTGCTGCCAAAGTAACCGAAAACAGGCGGTAATATTCCTTTCGTTCCGTATTTTCTCCCTCCCCCAAAAAAACCCTCTCCCCTTTTACCCCTCTGTCTCCCTATGCCATGTTTTCCATATTTTGGAATGTCAATGTGCTACTTGTTGACACTGTGCATGAATGATAACATGTCTGTATATAGTTATAGAGAATCGTATCCCATTCCCTCCCTCGGGTGTTGACAGAAAAATGGTTTGAATGTTGTACAGATTTAGGTTTTTTCCGTTCATCTTTTATTCAGTTACATTATTTTTTTCTCGTAATGTACGTAGAGCTTAACAACAGTTTGTTTTTAATTTAAACAAAGACGTCTTGAGTAACTTGCACATTACTGATTAATTAAGTTTTTTTTGTGTTTGTTTGTTAAAAAGGCAATATCTGCTGTTATTGAATGAGAGATGAGACCTTAAAGGAGTTATGTATCTTAAATAAATAATCTATTCAGGAGTTGCATGGGTTATTTGTACAATAAAAGAGAAAAAAAAGACACTGCTTGCTACTTCTAATACCGTGGCTGTATTCTCTGACAGAGGACGAGGAATACTGTATGTACATCTAAAGGTTATTTTGTCATTAAAGAAATAATAATATTGTGTATATACTGTACAGTGTTACAAGTGAGGTGGACTGTATGGCCATCACGCTAACCATAGAGAATTAATTCTACATATTTATTTAAAGGAAACACTCACTACACTCAAGAATGACATATATTGCCTTTTTGGAGAAGTTGTAGTTTTGCTTCAGGCTTCCATCTCGGCCTTTCTCCTCATCCATCCGCTTTCTTCTTGTCTGGCTGCTTTAGTTGATCTATTTTTGTGTTTTTCAGTTTGATTCAGGCGGCGTCATGTTTTTTGTCTGGACTCACCTGTTTTCCAGCGTCTTACATCTGTACTTTCATACATTCTATCTGCCTGCGTCTCCTCCATCTGTCCGACTCAAAGGATCGTTTCATTGGATGGAAGTCACCATCTGTCTGATTCTGAACCGTCTGTCATTTTTCTTGCTTTGCTAAATCCCTCTCTTTTCATCTTTGTTTTCTTTAATCCTCCCTTTACGTCCTTTTCCATCCTCTTTCCGTCCATCTCTTCGCTCTCGCAGGGTGTAGTCGGGGATTTCATGTTTATCAGTTTGATTTGGTGTGTTTTGTTTTTTTAAATTTTGTTTTAAAATGGAACAATAACCGCTTGTTTGTAATAATGAAGGTAGTCTTTTTTTTTGGCCGCTGTTCCTCTGTGTGTTTGTGTGTGTAATAATAATAATTTTCTTTTATTTTTTTATTAATTTTCGTTGAACACCAACTGATAGGAGGAAAGTTGTTGTATGTGTGTTGCCACTAACTGTGACTGCTCTCCATGGTACATGGTACTTCTGATAAAACCAGTAAAATAAAGTTTGGGATACCCTGTTTCAGAGACCCTGTGAGTCCACTGCCTTTCTACTCAGTGTGTGTGTGTAGGTGTGTGTGTGTGTGTGTGTGTGTGTGTGTGTGTGTGTGTGTGTGTGTTGCATCAAATCTCCACTGAAAAGCTTCAATATAAAAGCTTCATTATTATGCTAATTAGCGTTTACATTTACAAATAGGAATTGCTCTTCAGCATGTGGCTCCTTTCTCATACCCTCAACCTCCAATCCATTTTCTTTTCTATATTCTGACTGTAGATGATGGAAATGACATTTATGTGAATGGATGACATCGTTAACTGTCATCTGATTTGTTCTGTGTCAGAGAGGGAGGCGACGGCTGCATCACCGCTGATTAATTCTGACGGTTTTTCATGTATTATCTCCGTTTGCTACTTCCCTTTAACGCACATATTTACCAATCTATCTTTGACAGAGAATTCTAAAGGAGTTATTCATTTGGATTATTAGAAGTTACTTTCAGTCTACCAAAGGATGGAACATTAGCGATGATTAAATGCACTAATTAGGTCTGCTATCTGTATCGTGGCAGGTTTAAATAAGTTGGACAGAGTGGTTCTCGTTTTCAGCTAATGCGCTGCTTTAGTGCTGTTTGTTGGAAGTTTTATTCGGGGTGGATTTGTCAGTTCTGATGAAAAAAACCCAATTTTACTCTATTTTTTGCAATTTTATTTACAGCTTTCTCCATTTATATTCAATTAGGTAATGTTATATAACAACAATTTAGTTTTATTAAGTTATTCTGTTAATGTGTTGAGAGCTGTTGGGTCTTAAATGAAAGAACCTCTGTTTTTGGTTAGTAAACTAATTTACTGATGGCCTGTGTCGGTGTTAATGTGTAAACTGATGTATATTAAAAGTTTTTCCTCCTCTGTTCTCATAAAACTCTGCAAAAAACAAAAACACTAGTAAAGTGTTGTCACAAGTTAAACCAATAGGCTTTAAACCTAAAGCCATGTTGACATCCAATTTGGACGTCCTCACCCTGATAAATGAGCATTATCACCACCCATTATT
Organism: Amphiprion ocellaris; assembly: GCF_022539595.1. NCBI lineage: Eukaryota > Metazoa > Chordata > Actinopteri > Pomacentridae > Amphiprion > Amphiprion ocellaris. The sequence goes on from NC_072781.1 coordinate 1,614,480, forward strand.
CTACATAGTATGTGTCAGTTGGATCCTCTACCTTCTAGTAGGCTCAGCAGGAGCTTATTATGGAAACAATCACTTAATAAAAAATGAATGGCTATCACTAAAATGTCAACTAAATAACATCTAAATTTAATACCAACCACCTTCTAATGAGCTAAACAATAATAAAATGAGCTGATTCAGAAATAGTTTGGATTGTGTTCTTTTTATTAAGTTGACATAATCATGACAGATATTTCTTTTTTGGCAATATCAACTCAACTTTATTTGTCCCTTGAAGGACAATTTGTTTTGCAGCAGTTTACACAAGCGTTCCAGTAAGAAAATAATAAAAACTAACAAACTGAAAAAGTAAAAACCACATAAAACAGTAAAAACGCAATAAAAAAAAAAACCATAAATAATAAAATAAATGAAGACGATAAATATCACACGAAACATAGGATTGACATGGACACTAGCAGCAGTCTTGGTCATTCATGTAGTCAAGTATAATTCAGTGCAAACTGTCGGCAGCAGCAAGACAGAATATAGTCAAATAAAAACAGGATAAAGTGCATCGCAGTACATGATAAAGTACAGCAGCAAAAAAAACACAGTTTATCACCTCCTCTTCTCAGCGTTTATAACTCAGATAGAGGTAAGCACAATATATCACATTTTATATGGATAATAACAAATTAAATCCCTTTCCACTAAGTTCCCCATTACAAAAACACCTCTCCAGGAAGTGTGTTAATTCCAGATCACATGACCTGCTCCACATGATGTCATTTCCTCCTGAAGAAAAGACTGGCCAGACTCCAAGGCTTTCTGAGTTATTTAATATAAAGTAGTCAACAGGTTTACTACAATAATTGTAGAAATAACTTTACAATCCAGTTTTACTTAGTTGTATATATAATATTTAGAAGAATCTTTCTCTAAAATGCCGTGTGGTGTTTGGTTATAGGTTGATTTTTGGCCTGAAAACAGCAAAAATCTCAACTATGTTATAAAAAATCCCCAAATTATATACTGACCCATATAAGAGCCACATAAAGGAAGGAGGGAGTCGTGTGTGGAAGCTAATTCTGATGCTTCTGTTCCTCAATATATTCCAAGAGTTACTGTTCTGTACACACGACAAAAAGACCTGTTAGCAAGTGGCACACTCCAACATCACAAACCGAAAAATCTGTTTTCACTACAAATGGAGTTCCTGAACATGTTCAGCTTTTCAAAACATCCATTTGCAGTGACTGAAAAAAACAGGTAAAATTTAAAAACAACACCAATGCACACGTGAACAAGGCTTCAGGGTTCTGGTTTTATTCATGCCTCACATGGACACTTGAATAGAAGGAGACAGCTGTTAATTTTATTAGTGACACCTGAACTTTTCCTAATTTGACAAGTCAAAAAAATCTCCTGAGACAAAGACCTGGAGGAAGCTTTTGTGTGTGTTTTTTACATTCACACCTGTTGCTTAAATCAGCTGATTGGAATCACCTGCTTCATTCACCGGCTTCAGTCACCTACAGCTGCTGCCCACCGTCACAATGTAAGTACTTTTACTCAACAGTATTCCTATATTCAAGCAAGAATTTGAGGTAGTTTTATACTTTCACTCCACTGCATCTCAAATCTTGTTTTTACATTGGTCTGACAGCTTTAGGTACTTTTAAATGTACACATTTTCTTAAAATTCCTGTCCAGTGAAAACCATGCATCTTCATTTTGGTGATTTTCAATGTTTGTGATAAATTCAGAGATTGTTGAAGTGTTTGTTTATGAGTTGATATATTAAATATTAAGGAGAAAATAGCTCAGTGTAGCTGTGAAATGCATTGCCATTGTCTATTTTTCTGAGCTCATGAAAAGCTGACTTTTTAGAGCTGCATGGCTCCCAGAGGACAGGGACTCTACACATATTTGATGGTCTATTAGAATAAAAAGCAGTGCTGTAGATTAAACTACACATCATATAGCGTAATTAAAACAAGTTCAAACTTAAACATCTACAGCAAAAAAAATGCAACATGTGCATCAATAATATTAATCAAAAACATATATGAAAATACTGACAGAAACCATTTTACTGCACAGTAAAGACTTTAATTTGTCATATTTTAGGTCTATTTTACTGATAATACTCAGTTTTTTTACTTAAATGGAAGACCTTTATATGTCATGGAGTATTTTTATAGTGAGGTATTTGTGTTTTTTCTTAAGCAAAGGATCTGAATAGGTCTTCAGGTCCTGTTATTCATACAGGTGTTCAGCAGATCTACTAAAATGCAGAACATCTCACTGTTACTATGCTGATGATCACTGTTTTATCTAAACCTCTAATGTCTAAGTTAATAGGGATTGATCCTCCCAGTAGAATCCTGGTTGGTATTTTTTGAAAGATCCCTCCTTTTCTTGCCAAATACATGTAAAATTTTGCTTTAAATTGTTATTTTCTTGACAAAAATGTCAATGATTTATCATGGGATAGAAACAAAAACAACCAATGTCAAGCATTTGCTGTTAAAGGAAATTAACCTGATGCCTTGAAGTCAATGCTCACAGTTAAAAGAACACTAGAACCTGCAGAGATGTTAAAGAAACACACAGAAAGATGGAAAGTTGCACAGACGGTCAGCAGAAAGTCTTTCCTGTCCTGTAGCAGCTGACTGATAGATGAGTCGTGCTCCGTTATTTCCTCCTCCTGGGCTGCCATCATGATGGATCGAGGCCGTTCTCTGCATGCAGAGTGATGGATTCTCCCCATTACAATTAAATCCTGCCCCTGTTTGGGAGATTTTTTTTTTATTTGAATTTATTATAAACAAGTGTGTCTGGTATTTGGCCATTTGAAAAGACTGTTTTTGACGTTGTATGAGTGAGTCAGCAGTGAGTTTCTGTGTGTTTTATGTCGCTACTTGTGTTCAGGGTTTTTTTTTCATTACTCGCCTGCCGCTGTGTCTGTCTGAAACCTCATTAGGCTGTCACATCTGATTTCCAGAGAGGTTGTTATCCGGACGGCCCCTCGGCTTGAAGGTTAGCATGCCGGGAAATGATTGTGAATTTGTGTCCGTGCATGCGTGCGTGCACGGTTGCTCCTGAATGCCGAATAAAGCCCCAAACTGTCAGAAAGTCGGCGCCGGCTGTCAAACTACACACCAGCACTTACTGAGAAACAACAGCAACGGCTTTGATTTCCTCCTGACTGTTCACTCCTCTTTGTTTTAGCTGCCTGCCACTGCCCAAGACAAGCCTATATAATAAAAAAGTTCAGCTAAGAAACAGTCAAAGGTCTCACACAAGTGCCAAAGTATTTTTATTATAAGTTCTGACGTCTCTTGTGCTTCCTGTGGTCTATATTCACCTATATTCAATACAGACCTTGGAACATACTCGTATTTGCTTCAAGTGGCTTACAAAATGTCTAAATTGAAAATAGCAGCGAGAAAAAGTGCTTTGTCTCCGGTTTCCTTGACAACATTTCAAAGGTTTTGCAATAATGGTACATCTGTCAGAATGAAATGTTTCTCCTGCTCCTCACCTTTTTCACAGTGATTTAAATAAGATCACCTTGATCCGGATTTTAACACACTCTAGTATTTTTTATTGTTATTTTTCCACCTGTTTGATCATTTTATTTGTGTTTTTCCAATGAAATATTGGCTTTTTGATGCGGACGTATCTCATTTGGACTCAATCAACAAATACGAAATTGGACTCAAGTACTCAAAATCACAGTAAAATGTCAAAAGCCTCTCTTGCAACAGGTGTTTTCACCTATTTGGTCAGAAACTTGTTTACATTCTGCACCTTTTAAAGAACTCTTATTATGCGTACTTACAGGTTTTATCTTTAAGATCTACTAGAATATCTTTATATACTTAAATGTTAAAAAAAAACATTTTCCCCATATGGTACAGTACTGCAGCATGTAATACCATTATCTATCTGTCTATCTGTCTGTCTGTCTGTCTGTCGATCTGTCACATGCTGTTTAAGAAATTCTAACATACTATATATATAGACAGACAGACAGACAGATAGATATACACACCCGTGTGTGTATGTATATATATATATATATATATATATATATATATATATATATATATATATATATATATATATATATATATATATATATATATACATGTGTGTATATGTTACCCTAATAATTTACGTATCAAAGATTTAAACCCTGCAAAAATTATCTAAAATACAACTTTACCTGACTATATTAACAAAAGACCCTACAATGTTATTGTTCTTGGAGAGTTTTCTAAATAATGTAACAAATTTGTAAAAGTATTTTAACCCAAACCATGATCTTTTTACAAACCTTAACCAAGCAGTTAAAGTGTCCTCTAAAGCATGACATTTTCCTGAACCTTACCACATATTAAGAAAGAGAAAAAGCATAATTTGGGCTCTGTAAAATAGGTCAGTGTCTTGTCTAGTTTCAGTTAGCACAGCAAAATAACTGAAAATATCTGTGTCAGTTAAAGCAGCACTGGGATATTCTGGGAGTATGCTGTTACCTGCATTTATATAAGATGATGAATTAGAAACGTCCGTGTGTTCAGCTGAGACACGACCGAGGTTGTGTTGAGTCTTGCAGGGATCATAATGGCGGGTAGAGCATCTTTGCGTGGGTTGATGAGATTGTGTGTCTGTTTATATATTTGTATTTAATGCCACTTCTTGTACAAGTGCTGCACTTTAAGCAAATCTTTTCTCTGGAGAGCTTTAAGTGGTGAGAGTGGCCTGTGTACACCCACGGTCCACGTTGACTATTTATGCCTTAAAATGTCAACTTAACATCATTTTACAGTCTAGACATCCATTTGGTCCACACACCACCTTCATACATTTCTTACTTATTTCTGTCTCTGAGTCAGACATTATTCTGTCCTGTCTCCGAGGTCAACGATGACAGCTTGTTCAGCACTGGAATAACAATAACTGGCAGACTTGCACACAGATTTCCAAACAGCAATGTACTGTCAAACAGCTGACAGAGACCTGCTTGAAATGTAACGTTGATTTGTGGTGCTGCAAGTATAATATATTTAACTCTTTGGCAAATAGAACTGTGAACTTAGAACAGCCTTTACACATTTCTCAGATCTAGTAGATAGATTTAATGAGTTTTACGCATCAGCCTTAACCTTTCTGTCTGATTCCAGGCGTGTTTGAAAACAGTCTCAACCTTTAATCATCAGATACAACGAAGAAGTAAACAAGTATAGGGCTGAAGTATATTGATATATATGAACAACCTTATAGATAAAGATTCAGAACACTATATACATCATAATATACTTCTGAAGAGGATCAGAGACTGTATGATGACACTGAATCTGGAACTTTGCATGCACTATTTATATGTCTTTTGCCACTTAAACTTCTATCTGTCCATCAACATTCACATGTTCTCATGTATGGAGCACCCCAAGGCTCTGTTTTTGGTCCCTTCGTGTTCTGTCCAGAAATTGAATATAATTTGTTGAAATATATCATGATTGTTACACTGAGGGGGGGGGGGGGGCAGCTTGTGTGTTTCTGTGTGTTCCTTGACTACAAGTCATGCATATTAGGTAATAATAGGTGCATATTAAATGGTTTCCTATTACAATAAGTTATATTTTCCATAAACGACATAGTCTACCTAAAGATATTCCAGTTCAAAACACACCACATAAGAATCCTACTGTGATTCAAAAGCTATCACTTAAGAGATAAGTTGATAACTGTCAATATGGGAACAAGAAAAAGAAAAGGAAAAAGAAAGCCTGAATAAATATCTGCAATGTAAAATAAAGACATAAATCTCTAGAATAAAAGTAGCAGAATAAATGCATTCAACATTGTAATTTTCAAATGTTCAGAAACTGTAAAATCTGTGAAAATAACAAATATCTATAAAATAATGATATTTTTGCCGATTTGTGGTTGAGCTGATACAGTAAAACATAAATTAATACTTTTTTAAGTGATTTTACTTGATACAATCTGCAATTTAAATCAACATTGGAAAAAAAATTACTTACCATACGCCTTACCTTACAAAACTGCTTCCTTGTAACTAAGTATTTTTTTCTTATACTATAATTTTCTCTCTTTTTTTTGTTTATTTGGATACAAATAGTATCAAAACAGTGCAATTTTACAGTACAACATTCTAAAAGATTGAATCACCATTTGTAAAAACACAGATTTTTGGACTAAATATTACGTACAGTTTTGGTCTGTTATGTAAATGAGGTTACTTTCTTCAATGATTTTATTAGTTAGTATCTGTAATTTAATCAAAAGGGAACATTTGTAAAATAACTTTAAATTGCTAAAAAAAAATAGAAAAAACAAAGTACAGGTAAAGACTTATAGAAACAGTTCATCTTTTATATTGGGAGAGGATGTTACAATCAGCTTCCAAAAGTCCTGCATTAATACAATAATTTTTTATTGGAAAATCAGGGTTAAATGACCACCAGAAAAAGAGGAAAATGTGATTTTGGCTGCCCTAACATCTGGTCAGCAAAACTCTGAGAATCTGAAACGTGATGATCACACCAATAGTTCCTGGTCACAGCTGACAATAATGACCCTTTGAAAGATAAACTTCACTGTGATTGATTGTCTATTTCAAGAAAGTTCCAAGTCAGTGAAAGTTAATTTTCCTTTGGTGAAATGAAATGAATCCAACAGCTGCCTTGAAGGTAGGAAATCAATCTGAGAGCCTGTATGGGTCTGCGATAATGTAAAGTGTATGTAGTTGGGAATTAATGGGCTACAACATGCTCAACCACCAGTGTGGTGCTTTAACACTTTAGTCATATTCAGCTCTTGAAGCTGCACTAATCAATGCTTTTCTATAATGATGATGGATAAAATGACTGTGCAGTGTGATATGAAGCTCTCTGCAGTGTTTCAGGCATCTCTTTTGGTTTCCCGCCAGCAAAGTTCACACCCATCAGTTCTTTTTATAACTGTTAGGTAGAGCTACATAAAAGGACGGATTAAAACCAAGATGCTAGTTTTTAATCAGAGCAGCGGCTGTTGGAAAGACAGGGCAGGGTTTTCAGGGACAACATGACAAAATTAAGAAACGATGCTTGCAAACTGAAAGACCACACTGTTGATTAAAGATAGGAAAGTAACACCATATTTTTCTCCTTTGTGTCCTGTGTTTTGCTGTCAGTTTATTTCATCCAGCCTGAAGAAAGTTTACCCTCCCTCTGGGCCTCAGGTGTGCTTTGAAGTCAGGGTGGTTTGTGTCACATAAAAGTTCAAGTTAGCACTACTGAGCACTGACCACAGGTGCACTAACAGTTCAACTCAACTTTATTTATATCACACCAGTTCACAACATCAGCCGACCTGTGGCACGTCACACAGTGAGGTCAAGACGTTAAAATGCATCACAGCAAGAAACCCAACAAACCCAATGATTCCCTTTGAGTGAACATTAGCATTGTGGTGTCGGTTCAGGTGCTCAATGCCTCAAATAGTAATAGTATAGTATGTCGTAAAAGCGTCAAAAAATGTCATGGTATAGTATTTTGTGAAAATTTAGATTTAATTCGTTATTTTCCATATAAAATTTGATATATTGTCAAAAAAGAAATATCTGTCATGATTAGCTCAACTTAATAAAAAGAACACAATCCAAACTATTTCTGAATAAACTCATTTTATTATTGTTTAGCTAATTAGAAGGTGGTTGGTATTAAATTCAGATGGTTATTTAGTTGACATTTTAGTGATATCCAGTCATTTTTTATTAATAAGTGATTGTTTACATCATAAATAATTATGGAATTTGTAAAGACATGATCATAATGAACATAAAAACATTCGTGTTTTTTTTAACTTTTAATAAAAATGTATGCAGATTTACCCCATGGACTTCAATAATCCATCAGTTATATATTGACCCAGATGCTTACCATCCTTATTCTTTCTCAAACTCCCTATTTCTGTTCATTTTCTCTCCACAGAACATCTGTCTTTTCTCTTCTTCCATCCTCATGTCTCTTTCTACCTCCGTTGCTCTTTCAGCCTCCTTCTCTCTGTTTCTTGTCTCACTCGTCCTGCTCGTCTTCCACCCTTTCGCTGGGCAGAAGTTGATCACTGAGTCCTCCTCTCTTTGACTTGCAGACGCCCACACATGAGCGCACACACTCAGCATCAGCTAACACAACCACTGACACACACACACACACACTCGACAGCAGGTTACTCTGTGTCAGCGACTGTTCTCTGCTGAGAGGCTGTGGGCGATGTGATGATGTCGAGTTACTGTGGCGATTCTCCGTTGCTGCGGAGACGCTTTCGCGACAACCAAATGCAGTATATAAGCACAGACACACACTGTGACTAACACACACAGCCCTGCTCAACATGTCAACACGCCCTTAATGAGGCAGACGTAAAGATGCACAGATCCAGACGACACCTGTACAAGCAGGAGCCTTCAGGTGGAGCTGCTTTGATGAGGACAGCAGGAGATACAACTAAACAATGTCAGTTATCAGTAATTTGCTGGGTTTTGATGGATGAAATGTGAAAAGAAAGGCGAACAGTGTCCATCAGTGTTCCTAAAAGCCCTTCTTTTTTGTCCACAACCCAACAATCTTCAGTTTATCGTCACCAACAAGTGAAGAAACTAGAAAATAATCACATTCAAGAAGCTGGAAACTATGATTTTTTTTTTTTTAGAATTTTTCATTAAAACACAAAACAACGAAAAAGCTGAAAACAAAATGACAAAAATAAGACAAAAAACACAAGCGAGACAAAAAGAAAACACAAAACGACAAAAACATGAGATGAACGACAAAAGTCAAATAAAAAATACCAAAAACAAGACAAAATATTCCAAAAGCGAGACACAGTGACAAAAAAAGACACAAAACAAATCAAAAAAGAGACAGAAAATCAGACAGAAAAGTTACAATGCCACAAAAAAATGGACAAAAGACAAAAATGAGACAAAAAATGACAAATAAAGCAAAACACAAAATGACAAAAAAGGACAAAAAATACAAGCGAGACAAAAAGAAAACACAAAACGACAAAAACGAGACACAAAACGACATAAATGAGAAACAAAATGACAAAAACATGAGACAAACGGCAAAAATTAGACAAAAAAGACATTTTTGTGTCTCATTTTTGTAATATTTTGTCTTGTTTTTGTTGTTTTTTGTCTTTTTTTTGTCTGACTTTTGTCGTTTTGATCATAAAGTAAAATGCATCATTCAGTTCCAGATGACTAAATGTTGTGTTCCTTTGTAGACACTCTGTGATCTGGAAGTTGTAATGTGGAAATGATAAACTGAGGCTGAATGTTGCTGAAATTGAACTTATTTTTCTTCAGAAATTTCAGGTTCATGATGTTTTGTAAAAAAGAGAATTCCTTAAATGTGAACATTTTCAGAATGTACTTTTTTGCACTAAAACAAAGGAAACATTTGGAGTTGTGGTCCTTTATAGGCTATGCTGTGGTTTTACTGGTGTGGAACACTGGAGATCAAACTGAGCTGAATGTGGAACCTGGACTAAGATGAGTTTGACTCCTCTGTTCTAAAGGAAGGACTGTTTCTCAAGATAAGAGCTGGAATGTAGAGAGGGATTGGGAAAACTACACTGCACAAGAGAAAAAACTGTAGATAAACTCTACCGGCTTTGTGCTTATAAGGCTGGTCTGATTTTCATTTTATTGAATAATAATGACACGCTCAGCAGATAGCCGGTGAAAGAAAAAGAGGGCGAGAGGAAGGGAATAAAAGAGCGAGAGTAATAACGCCAATCAGACAGCATTAGCAGAGCACAGAGCAGTAACTAGAGCTGTGAAGTGTGACTCATCGGCCAATAGCGAGACCCGACACACACATGCTGAAGAGCCATCAGCCACTCACCCCTTTATCCTCCAAGTCACTCACACACCTTCCTCTTCTGCACAAACACAATCACGTTTTAAATTCACGCCACATTTTGCCTGGATTCTTCACGTCTTTTTTAAATTCAGACATGCATGCATTCTCACACACTCATGCCAACACACCCACACAGAAATCCACACACTCCCTCCCGGCCTGACATTCACACAACGCTGCAGCGACGCCACATCAGAGCTGTTTCCTGCGCCGCTCACCCACTCGCTGCATCGTAATATAGACAGAAAGCATCTTTTCAACCTTTCTAAGTGAGAAACACTTAAGGAAAAGTGCCACCTCTCCTGTGGACATCACTCAGACTGTCCCCCTTCCTTCCCACAGAGGTGTGTTGGCAAGGTTGCTGTACAGGTGACCTTTCAAGAAAACAGCATTGAATTGGGTGTTTTGAATTGGGTTTTTTACCGACTAAAATAATAAGAAAGCATTTAGAAAGACAAAAACATTCACATCAGTGTGTTTATTTTATTTCAAGGTGAAGTTTACATTTATAAGCAAACACCAAACAAGAAATATGCAGCAATCAGTAACCATGGAAACGTGTTTTGCCATGGTTACGCTGCTCCAACACTGACTGCAAACCTCTTAATTCACATCAGAAAATATGCCATGTCCAAATACGGGCTAAAGATCTCAAAGAATCTGATGTTCCTGTCTGCTGTGGGCTGAGTGCAGAGGTGGTGCTGACACTTCCTGCATCCACATGACAGTAAAGGTGGAGGTGTTGCTAAGATGCTAACAGGAGGACATTTGCACCACATGCTGCCAGCGCACTCTGATCCTTCCACAATAACTGGTGTGAAAAGTCACTTTACTGCCAGATGTATCAACATAACCAACTTCTATGTAGGTTCCAACAGTAAAGCAGCGTTGATCGGGTCCTTGTATCCTTGCTGGTCAGTGAATCGAAGCATGTCCACCAGGTGGCGCTGCAACTGAGAGTGTATTTTGGCCTATGGATGTGATGAGGGTCAGACTCTGATCACACATGTAAAGGCTGAGGCAGATTAGAGCATCTACAGGCCAGTTACACAGCATTTCCTCTTTCATGGCGAAATGTCGAAATTCTGGGGGCCGCCATTTCACACCCTCAGACTTTTGCGGAGTATTTTAATAACTTTTGATCACCCATGCCTGCTGTACATCCTGGCCAAATTTCAGCTCTGTCGGAGTTACCCTCATTGAGTTTAGAGCTTTTGAAAAAGTGCAAAAATTGGTCCAAAATCGTCCAAAATATGACACATAATTCAAAACGGCCGACTTCCTGTTGTGTTTTGGGTATGGTTGTCAATTACATTTTTGTGCGTCTTGAGGAGTTACATATGTCTACCAAATTTCATAGCTGTAAGTGACACGTACTCTCCGTAGTAAATGTTTGAAATAATAAATCCATGGGTTTCAATATGGTCTTCACACCATTTGGTGCTCGGACCCGAAATATAAGGTCTGCATTGAATGACTGTATATAAAGATGGCAAACTCCCAGTAACGTCAACTGTAGGTTTAAGTTTTGAAGTTAAGAGAGGTAACTTCACCATTTTGGTAGGTCCTGACTTCTGAGCAAAAAGTGAGGTGGAGCCTTCATGTCACCTAAAGAGTTCAGCAATGGTCTACGTTCCCAGGACTTCATTACTTCCACCGTCCCCTCGGTCCGCACAGAACTCGGCAAACACCCTTTTTTTTTAATCTGCTGCCTCAACCTGGAACTCAATACAGCAGAGTCTGAAGAGTCCAACTTGATTCCCCTGGAGGACTTCAAACGTCTTTTAAATACCATGGAAATATGATCTTTTAGGACTTGTTCTTAGTGTTTTGACATTTTCATTTTATTACCTTTGCACATCAATTTTGATGTCTTTGTTGTGTTTTGTCGTGAACCTGACTGACTTGCTTTTGAAAACAATATCAAGCGGCCATTTGAGGAACCACAGTTTTCTTGTCTGTTGGCTTCATGTTTTAACACCGTTTAATCCTTAATTCTGTATCCACTGAGGAGTGACTACGGACATTTAGAGCTTCTGTTGGCGGATGCTGATTTGGTGAGGAGCCTCCAGTCTCAGTGGAAATTGTAGCTCCCGTTAGCAGTCCGCTAACTTCATTAGAAGCTATTCGCACCTTCAGTCTTCGTATATTGTGTATTAAATGTGTGTCATTAGAGGCACTAGTTTTGTCTAGTTAGTTCCGTGCACTATTCATTCATTTATTGGTTTCTGTTACTTGTGGTGGGTGTTGCTACTGTGTTTTGGTTTTGGCTAAGGGGTTAAGTTGTTTTGTATTTCTTTAGCTGGTTTGTAAACTCTGTTAGCCTTCATTTGGTTTTATTTGGTTCTCTGATTTAGCAGCACCCACCGGTCTTGTTTTCTTTGTATTATCACTATCCTTTTGTGTTAATTTGCCACTAACAAATTGCTTTCCCAAACCAATAACGTGGTGATTTTTGTTCCATCCAGCTGACCCTAGAGGTTGGAATCATAACAGCATCCTTTTTCTATTTGATTCCGTTAACAGAAGGGAAATCTTGGGTTTGCACAGATGACTTGTCTGTAGCTACCCATGGGCAATGAGTTACAGGAAAAACCTGAACTGTTTACCCCTACAGTGAGGTGATCCGGTGGCTCGGTTGGGCTGTGGGGGCATTCTGTGGGCATTTGGTCCCTTTGAGGAAAAACTCACTGCAAAATCAATGCAGAGTTGTTGTGAGTGATCTTGTCTATACTATGAGGAAACATTTCTCTGCTAATGGGAGTGTTCTCTTCCAGGATGACAGTGTTCCCACTTAGAGGGCATGAAGGGTCATTGGATGAGCTGAGGACTATAAAAATGATGTGAATCATGCTGTGGCCTTCAAAGTGTTAGACTCCATCATCAAAACATCAAATGAGCAAAGATCTGTGGGAAGTATTAGTCTTCCATCCTTCTACTAGAGTGTCAGTAACTTGCAGTAATGAAAAGGTGGCAGAAGACCTGAGTAAGACACGCTATGTTGGTTTTTCCTTCAATTTATCACTCATTGTGCGACTAAAAATGAGTCAAGTGTTACACTTCACAGACTACCAGACACCTTTGTTTTTCTCATGAACATTTAATAAAGCTAATCATCTGGTTCAAAACGTCCACCTCAAAATGCAGAATTGCTTCATGTTTCTGAGTGTAGCTCTTCTTCAGTAGAGGATGGACCTCCTGTGATGTGGCTGCTGTGCTTTTATTCGCTTGTTGCATCGTCCTGACTGTGGTTGAAGCTTTCTTCAGGCTGCGTCTCCACAATACTCAGTTTCAAACTTTCATCCCTTTGACGGCATTCCTCCGTGTCCTCTCGTCTTCCTCTACTTTCCACTCTTTGTTCTGCTTTTGTTCCTTCTGTCTGGTCTTTAAGATGCTCCCCTTTGCTTTGTTCCGTCTCATTTCTCAGCTTCTTCTTGTTTGTGCATCTTAGCGTGTTCAGATTCTCGCTAGCTTTGGTGAAGTAGCTCTGCAGCTCTGCCACCGGTCCTTCATCGGAGAAGAGGCGGTCCAGGTAGGCCTGAGCGTATTGATCTGAGGTGATCAGGTCCAGGTTCATGAAGGAGGACGCTGTTTTAGAGGCGTCATCGGGCTCACAGTCCCTCCTTCTTCTCCCTGTTAAGTTCAGCTCAGTTCAGTTAAATAGAAGTCAATGAAAGCAGTAGTTTTACTCCAACAAACTCTACCTGTCTCTGTCTCCATGCTGGATAGAGGGATGGTCACACTCTGTCCTGTCTCTCTGTCCGTCACAGTGATTCCCGTCATGTTGCCGTCCTCTGAAACCTCTCCAGAGGCATCACATCCTTCCATAAGACCCCCTCGACATTTCACAACACTTATTGTATTCGACTTGTAGCGCCTAGAAAGAGGAGAACAGAACTTTTCAGTCGAGTAATAACTTTTATTCTTGCAAAAAGTGACTCATGCTTAGAAGTGTCACTTTATGAAGCACTTTTGCACTTAACTTGTTTCATAAGAGTAGAAATGCATATTCATCTCCTCAGACAAAGCCACAGCATTGCGGGGAAGCTGCCGGCTCTCACACTCATTCACGAAAACTCGCTTTGCATTTTAGCTTTCAAGTTTATTCCCATTTCACTCCCATTTGTTCCTCAAGTTTCTGATTATGTAAGGACGGTATTTTTACTGTCTAAGCTGAGAGTTAAGGGCTCCACTTTTCTGACAGTCTGATGAGCTTTGTGTCTCTGCTGTTCCATTTGGAGCAAGCTGCAGACAGGCAGGTCGTGTGTGGCGCTAGTTTCCACTGTCGGTGTGTTTTATTAGCTTCCACTGAAGAGCTGTGTGTTTTCTGTCTAACGTGGTGAGCTTGTGTTTGTTGCACGCTTGTAGCTCCAGGAACAGTTTGAAAGTAAATTCTGAAACATTTATTACTCTACCAAGGAACGCGGCGGAGTTATGTGACAATCGGCATCTGTCTGTCTGTCTGTCTGTCTGTCTGTCTGCAACATTACTCGAAAACAGACAAACGGATTTGGATTATCATTTTGAGATATAACGGCCGGCACAGCGTCACCGTAACTATGACAACAAGTGAACGCTTTGTTAGTTGCCTGCTGACCATCACATGGTTGCTACTACAAATCCACCACTGCCAACTTATCGGAAATGATACAAGGAACAACTGATTAAATTGTGGGGGTGTTTCCAAGTCCCATCCATTTACGGTGGCCGCTACATATTTAGGTCACGCAATTCGGTATCCGTACATAACGTACACATGCAGAACACACGCCTGTGCTCAGCGCAAGCTCAGGGAATTAACAGTCTTGGTGGAGTACTGCGCTTTCTGAGTGCTTTTCTTGTTTAAAAAAATAATCCCAGAGGGGTCAGAGATGAACTTGTTTTCTCACCTCAAATGAGAAAAATCCTGTCCAGCCCACGCAGTCAGAAAACAGATATTTTTGCTAACTTGCAGCCTGCTTTACTTCCTAGAGGGCATCTATGCGTGAGATCTGTGGAGCCAGTTACCCACGAACATGTAAAGATGCCATATGTACACGTCGGCTGAGGAAAACGCTGCTGTGGAGGCACTAAAAACCTTATCTCTGGTGTGTTACCAGCGTTTACCTGTAAGCAGGTAGAATCTGTGCCAGGTCTTCTTTGTATTGCTCCAGAGCTGCTCTGGCAGATAAAGGCTCAGCTTTGCCCTCAAGAACAGCCAGATGAACCAACATCTGGGTGTGAAATGCTGCTCCACTGGCCCAGTGTCTCAGAGATCTGGAGGTATAACAGCAAAATAACGTCACAACACAGCGTCTTCTACAGCATTTAACACTATCTCACTGCATCCTCTCACCTGGAGTCACAGTCTCCTCCCAGCAGACAAGTCTTCAGCTGGGTGAGGACGAGGCTGAGCTGGGCCTCCAGTCTGATGGAGTCCTGGATCAGTTTGTTTTTATCACTCAGGCTGATCCTGCAGCGCTTCAGATACTCCTCCATCACCTCCTGCAGCTCCCACACTCTCTGCTGCGGTTAGAAATCCAAACAAGCAGTATATCACAGTGTTTTTGGAGCAATCTTTGCTGGTTATAAGTAATCCAATCTTTATTGAATTGTCAGGATTATGAAAACAAGTGGCTAAAACATGTAGTTGCAAACAAAACTATTGTATTTAACCCTGCTCTGTATGTAATATTTGACATGTTAAACATTTTCAGATTATTTAGAATCCATTTAAGTTGAGCTCCATAATGACAAGTGGATTTTTTTTTTTCAATTACAGCCATAAACAGTGAGGACTTCATGTTGTTGTTTTGTTGTTTGAGTTTTCTGCGTATTGTTTCAGGTTTTATTTCAACAATAACCTGTCATTTGTTGTCTTTTTTTGTTGTGTTTTCCGACATTGTCTGTTAGCTGGATTCCTCAGCCGTTCTTTGTTTGAGATGTTTCCTGCCAGCTTTTGTTCCTCTTCACCCACCAGAAGCTTTTATTGAGTTCTCTTTTATTCTTTTAACCTGCAGTCTGCCTGAGTGTTCTGCATGCACCTTCTCTTCTGAACACAGAACAACTTCATGAAACCTCGGCAAGAAAAAGACATCCAGGCCTGGAAGTCTGTTTAACGGAGTTTTCCACTTGGTTAGTCAACACAGAGCTTCTGAATCCAGATCTGCATATTTCTGACAAGAAGAACAGAGTGTAGTCCTAAACCAGTATGAGGAATTTCAAAATAAAATACACGCTAGAAGCAATCAGCTGCTGCAGACAAAGCAGGAAGAATTGGAAAAATAATGTCTGAATGCATAAGTTAACAGACTTAACAACAACACAAGACAATTATGAGGTCAATCTGATAATAATTCCAGTTGTGTGTGTCATTAAATTAATGTATTGCTTAGATACACAAGGGATTTTATGTTAAATTTAGCTTCATTCTTTCACCTGCAAATCTGGCTATGTTTAAAAATGATTCAAACTAAGACGAAAGCTTCCTGCAGATCTGACAAGTTCAACAAATTCAAGACTTTAGTTGTTTTATCAGTCTATGTTTTAGGTATAAAAAGGCCTTTAGATGAATATGAAGCAAGAAAGACTCTAATATCAAAGCCCTTCAGGGATAAAGAATGCGTTCACCTCTGACAGCATCTCACTATCTTTGAACTGAGATCCACAGGAAAGACCTGAGTGGTCAGCTGACTGCTTTCAATCGATCTGTTATCTCGAACTTCACCTGTTCCAGAGCCAAAATATCAGTGACCTCGAAGCTGTTGCAGAAATTTAAAAGAGAGGTATGAGAAGCAACTATCAGAAACGTTTATTGGATGTTGTTTAATATTAAAAAAGATTGACATAATCCAGCACTTTTGTGTCACTGCAGGATTACAGTGACATTTTGTACATGCAAGCATCAGCTCTGCATTAAGATAGATTACTGGTAGGGCACCCGTATAGTTCAACGGGTTGAGTGGGTGACCCATGTACAGGACTGGTCCCCGATGCAGCGGCCCGGGTTCAATTCCTGCTTGCAGCCCTTTGCTGCAGGTCTTCCCCTGACTCTTCTCCCTCCTTTCCTGTCTGTCTACACTGTCCCTATCAAATAAAGCCATAAAAGGCCAAAAAAAAAAAAAAAAGATAGATTACTGGTAATACTTCTAATACTCTTTACGGGGAGCTGTATGTTAAAGTTGGCTGGGTCTTACTCTTTATATGGCCTAATGAACACTCTGTTTTACTGACTATGGGCCTAATTTTCTTTAATACAACTGGTAAGCACTACAGAATATTCTCATATCCCTAAAATGAGCATCACTAAAGGTTTTCTGACTGCTTACCAAGGTTTTTAATGTATTCTTATAAAATTTTGTCCTGATTAGAATGATTTTACACACTGACAGAGCTGAATAATTTTGATTGCAACTACACTACTGTTCAAAATTTGGGGGTCATCCAGACGATTTTTTTTGTTTTCCATGAAAACTACCACTTTTCTCCATGTGCTAACATAACTGCACAAGAGTTTTCTAATCATCAATGAGCCTTTCAACACCATTAACTAACACAATGTAGCATTAGAACACAGGAGTGATGGTTGCTGGAAATGTTCCTCTGTACCTCTATGGAGATATTCCATTAAAAATCAGCTGTTTCCAGCTACAATAGTCATTTACCACATTAACAATGTCTACAATGGATTTATCATTCATTTAATGTTATCTTCATTGAAAAAAATGCTTTTCTTTCAAAAATAAGGACGTTTTTTAATAACTCCAAACTTTTGAACAGTAGTGTACATCAGTAAATATATATATGGGAATATATTCAGATAACATTTCACCAACCACTCGTATCTCTTCCTTTATCCCTTATTGGGCCTCACCTGGCTCGACAATGACCCCGCTGACCTCCCCTTCACACCTGATGGCTGTTTGGAGGATGTGTAGGCCATGTCCATCACCATGGTAACCACCAGCCCCACCAGGCCGGCCAGGCGAGGCTCATCCGAGAAGGTCGACAGTCGGCCAATCAGGTCCCTCAGGTAGGTGGGCGCACGGCTCCCGATGTCGCCTTGCAGCTGAGAAACGAGCAGAAAGTTTTACGACGTGTTGAAACGAGGACAGAACTCCGGCCTGCTGTTTCTATTATCTTTCTCAATAAGATAAAAACGTTAGTGGAGGCAGATCGCTCTCTCGTCTGTTTGAGAACAGAGCAGCGTTCTGTCATCATCGTCATCATCATCATCATCATCATCATCATCATCATGCTGGTGCTCGACAGCCGTTGTATTGATCTGCAGCCTCGTTCCAAACCCCAACACGACTCCATCTTTAACAGAAGCGGTGCTCAGTTTTGCTTTCTGAACTGTTTCAAGGTAAAAACTATCTTCTTCCTCTTTCTGTTACTCTCCGTCTGTACTTCATGGCTGAATGGATTTAAAGCTGATCAATGAGCATTTCACCTGATTTCAGACAAAACACAACATGGAACCTTCTGTAGCTCATCACTGTTTTGCTCTTTTGCTGCTACACTCATTCATTCAAGCCCCAATTTGTTCCTAAGTATGATTTATAGTAAATTTTTATTTGACCGATAAGTTTCCTTTTGTGAAAAATGACATAAACAAGTGGCTGTAGACTCACGCAGACATTTTGTTATAGTTGTTAATGATATATTGCAAATATTTCCATGTATTTTGTTCCTATCCTCATTCAGCAATGAATAGTGTCATCTTTATTCGCCATCACATCAATTCCACTGTTCTTATAATAGCTACCAAGCTTTCTGCATGTCTCTGCTGGGATTTAGTTCCACTCCTCTAGGTCTTTGAGGTTAAAGGCTTTCTCTCCATCACTCACAGTCTCTCAGATGGATTCAGGTCTGGACTGATGTTGTTTCCTGTAAACTATTTCTTGACCATTCTGGCTGTTTGTTTCAGATATTAGACTTGTTACAAGCTCTAAGGTTTTCAGCAGACTGTCCGATGGTTTCCTCCACAATCTTAACATTGTTCTCTTTGACAAGGTTTCCTGGTTCGTCAGCTAAAAAAATTGCCCCCAAAGCATCACTTTCCCGCCACCATAATTGACCGTGTTGAAGGGTTCTTGGTGTTGAAAGCTTCTCCGTCCTTTGCTAAGCTCTGGTCTTTGTCCAGCTGAGCTTTTGTGTACCTGTCTTGAAAAAATGGAGTCCTTGTCCTTCGTCTGTGTCCATGGAGACCAGCCTTTGTCAGTGTCTGCTTTGAAATATTGGTACTATAGCTGCTCAGATTCTATCAGGACGGTCATGGTAGTGATCCCTGGACTCTTCTTGGTCTCTTCCATTATCATTCTTGGCAGCACATGGGCCACCTATGGCTTCCTTTGTAAGGTTTTTCAGTGTGCAGCTCCTTGCGTTGCACTTGATAGCACTTGGATATGACTTTACCAACTTTCCATATCTTGTAGGCCGTCACAATATGCATGTACCCTAATGGCAAGCTCCTTGGTTTTTTCATTTTATATTTGACCTTAAATTGATAGTAAATGACCAGAGAACTACTTGCCCAGCTGGTTTTAGTTTATAGTGTATTTGAACGCACTGGACCATGGTAGAAATTGCCAAAAGCTGCATTTTCTCCAAAATTAGCACTAGTTTCAAGGGATGTGACCAATTTTGGAGCTGGCATTTTAAGCAAAATGGTAGAAATAGTTAAAGTTCGTCATAAATATCTCTAACATTACATCTTTTGTACTATTTTCCTCCAAAAGAAACCAATTGGTTGCATAAAAGTTCACTATAAATCCAAATTTGGATAAAATTTGGGGCTTGCTGTTGCACTTTCTTTAAAATCTAATGTCTTAACCTGCTTCAGTTGTTCCTGGAGGGAAGCCTGGGTGGCGAAGCCCTCATTGTGATTGGCCAGAAGGACGGGATGGACGACTCCGAGGTCGGGTATGGCACCGCCTTCCAACATAGCATCATAGAGGATAGAACCAATTGCATCCTTCGCTTGAGAAAGTTCTTCCTCTGATGAGAAGAGCTGGCCCATGTCCAGTTCTGTGATCAACCGGAGTACGTTCCAGATTTATGGCAGCATCTGAGGTAAAACAGACATGTAGAAAAACATAAGATTTGTTTGTTTTCTTTCATAGCTATCATGACATTTGGGGTTTAACACAGATTGTGGACATCTGTACAGTCTACACAACTTAAAATACACACAATACCTCAAAAATACCTCAGAAACTGCACCCTGATATTTCACATTAGCAGTCCTACCAATGCAGTGACTTGTGTTTGGGACAACCGGCCTCTTGTATCTTCACTTCCTGCTCTGTCTCCACCTGCTGCAGTCAACACATCCACCAAGACAACCCCTTAGAGAGCATAATCCAGCAGCAAACCTACAGCTCCCTCTAGCTGTGGAGATACAGGAGTGCAGCATCTACCCCGGTCTGTTTGCCTCAGTGATCTCTATCTGTCAGCTGTTAGTGTAAGAAAAATGAAGGCCTCTGAGATTAGCTGTTTTGCAGTCATTCTTATAGCGTTATCTGAAAGTGAATGCATTATAGTGAAATGAAACTAATCCTCTTTGTGTTGAGGGACTTGGTGGAACAAACCAGAGGTCCTTGGGAGTGAAAGTAATAGCTGCAAACTCTTAACGGCTGTGTTAAACATTGGAAAAATAGGCCAAGGGCTTCCAGCTCTTTTATTTAGCTAAATGGAACAGTGGCCTTGGTGGTGGTGTGATGTTGACTTTTTTTACTTGATCAAATATGGGGCGAGGGGATTTGGGATTTTATGTAGCATGAGCAATGTTCTTTGTTAACTGGGACAAGGGCTTGTGCACATTGTCACATCACAATTTTGTGTATATGACAGTTAAACTCTAGATCTAGACTCTAGATCACATTAACGTCTTCATCATTCAGGTGATTTAAGGTTTTGTGTGTTGCATCATATGCCACGTGTCAGACACGATCAGCTTTTTATCATTTAGTGTCACAGAGCAGCAGATGGTAGAAGGACTTAAAGGTCAAATCAAAAGAAGAGAAAATGGTGAGAGGCGGTGGTGGTTTTTATAGTAAATATCATTGAAATTCAGAAAAAAATAACACTACAGGTGAATGATGTAGTCAGAAAATGCAAAACACTTTCCATGTGTTCATCTTCAGTCAACATCATCAGAAAGCTGGTTATTCTGTTGTATGTTTTATTGTTACTGAGGTCAAAGTGGTTTTCCATTAGCATACACAAAGGGGGAAAATATTAGAAACATTTTGCTTCTTGAATTGTCCACTTACTGTACAGATGTTCGTATGTATGTATGTATGTATGTATGTATGTATGTATGTATGTATGTATGTATGTATGTATGTATGTATGTATGTATGTATGTTCGTATGTATGTATGTATGTATGTATGTATGTATGTATGTATGTATGTATGTATGTATGTATAATAGAAAACAAAACAGAAAACAAAAAAATAAATAAAACTCTTGTATTTTTGCAACAGTGGGTTTTGCAGGGTTGAAAAATATAAGGTACATAAAAATGTACCTTTTTTATGTGGAATTACAGTTTTGGCCTGTTTGTGTGTGTGTGTTTTTAGGATTAACATGGAAATTAATACTTTTTTTCCTGGCATTTCTATAGTTTTTTTTCTGTAATTGATCAAAACAAGGAAAATCTGACAGGTATCATTAATGATAGGTAATTAGGGTCCTGAGACTTTGCATGCTGGCAAAAACAAAAACAAATCCATTGTTAATGAGATATATATATATATATATATATATATATATATATATATATATATATATATATATATATATATATATATATATATATATATATATATATATATATATATATATATATATATATATATATATATGTATTTTAGAAATCCAGTCAGATCATTTGAGTTCAAAAAACATATTTGAGATTTTGGAGTGTGGTATTCCTTCTGTGATTTCCAGACTACTTAATGTGTTCCAGCATACCAAGGTGCCACAGTGAATTTGACGATGACATTTAATCCAGCAGACATGAAACAAAGCATGAATATTTCCCCCGTTTCCTTCTCTTCCTCTGTTTCCTCCCTCCAGTCTGCTCTCCAGCCTCCTGTTCCTCCTGCTATTGTTGATTCTCATGGCTTCTGTCAGTTTCTTGCTGTGTTTACTGGCTGCTGGGAGTGTTTCTCTTTCTGTATGTTCACACTGTTCTGAGAGCAGAGAAATATATTTAAATGTGCTCACGTCACGAATACAACAGCGCTTAGAAGCACATAACAATGCACACATGACTAAGTGGTGAAAATTCAGACCTCTCTCCTCCTCTTTAGCTCTGTATTTTTAAGAGTCTCTTTGTAAAGGTCTCATTTCCATCTGTGAGTGAAGCAAAGATGAAAAGAAAGTCCAGGAGGGGTCAGGAAAAGTAGCATAGACGGGAAGGAAGAGAAGAAGAGGATAGAAAGGCAAAGTAAAATGAATAAATGAGAAAGTAAAGGTGATTATTATAGAAGAGGGGAGCTGGAGGAAGGCGGCAGATGGACTCCACACACAAACACACACCCATTGTGTGGCCTTTTTAATGACAGCCCTCTTGAAACCTCGCTGAATATTAATCATGACGTGCTGAATGTGTTATTTTATGAGATAATGACACTTGAAAGTCCAATTTCATTTTCAATTAGACAGCAGATGATTCCAGGAGTGGACCTGTGACATTTGCATCTGTGTGAGAAAGTGTCTGTATTCGCTGTGTGTGCATGTAGATGAGGAACTGAGTGTGAGATGGAAAAGCTTCTGTCAGAAATCCACTAACAATTTTCCCAGTTCTGTTGTTTAGATTAGAATGTGCTGTGATTTTTTTAAATTAAGTTGAGGCAGCTTAAGTTTCACGTTTTGGATAACATAATTGTAGGGAGGAAATCACGCTCTTGGTCTCCATTTAACCCAACCTTGTGTTTTAAAACAGCAAAAAATTGTCAGGGACATTTATTAGATAAAAGATAAGAAGCGGAGACTCTGGGCTGCAGCAAATTAAATCATTTCTGGCTGCAGAGTTGCCCTGACTCACAGAAATGTCTCTAATAACACCACTCGACAGCAAAATTCAACTCATTTTTGTCAAGCTAAGGTCATGTTTGTGTTGGAGAGTCGGCCTCGGTGCTTTTGTCCTCCATCATTTGCAATTTTAGCTGCTTTGGTTGTTGTCAGATCTCATTAGAGCTCTCTACACTCTGTGCATCCAAGGCTGCACTAATTAGTTCAGCATGATGAAGTTAGAACACAAAGCTGCTGTTTTCTTTGCTCCAATACATTAATCCATGCATCCTTCCCCTCCATTTCCTCCTCCCCTTTTTATCATTTCTTCTCTTTCATCCTCCATTTTACGGCTTGTCTTCTTCATCTGCCTCTCTCTCCGCCTGCATCCTCCCTCATTCCCATCATTTATGGAGTGTGGAGGAGAATAAAAACAAGTTTAATGTACAGTAATACATCATCCCGTGACTGCTTTGCCAGGCAGCATCCATTTTGTGAAGCTGTTGTGTTCACTTAGCAGCAGCGCGGCTAATTATTGCAAATGACAGCTGTTGAAAAGAGTATTAATGTCTCTTTTCTACATGGATACGTCCAGCAGTGTGGCGCTGATTAAAGTAGTCACAGGCCAAACTTCAGAAAAGAAAATGAGAGAGACATGGAAAAAAGGAGAGCCTGGAATGTGTCTTGTTAGGTAAAAGCCCCATAAATCCAACTTTAACTTTAATTAAAGCTGTCACCAGCTAAAGGTACTCTCATCATCATCCATCTTGGCGCCCAATAAAGTTTACATCTGAAGCACTACTATGTACGAAGGTCTCTGAATCTGGGATGCTGGATGCAGAAAGATTGTTATGAAGCATTGTTAGTAGGAAAAAGAAGAAGCTCACTTCAGGTTGTTTTTCTAGAAGATATTTTGTGCTAAATGAACAATTAGATGCAGTTGTTAACTGAATTCTATGTGGAGATGATGAAAACTTGCACTAAAAATCTTGTGCCCACTTTTAAAATGAGAATTTTCAAAGTGGAAAGGACAGGATGTTCTCTATTAACCCTCCTGTTGTCCTCATTTACGGGCACCAAAAAATAGTGTTTCTTTGTCTGAAAAAAAATCCCAAAATTCAGCAAAAAAATTCCCCACATTTCTGAAAATTTGCAAAATCTTCAGGAAGAAAATTCCAATAATTCCTTAAAAGTTTTATTTTTAAAAAATCCCCCAAATTTGGCAAGAACATTCTTGTAAATATTTTCAAAAAATGAGTAAAAATCTTCCCAAAAAATCCTAAAAATATCTAAAGTGATTCCATATATATCAGTAAAACTTCTAATATTTTCTTTAAGATTTACATAAAAATCGACCAAAATCCAGTGAAATTCACTGGATTTTGGTTGATTTTTTTGTGAATGTTCTTAAGAAACATTTTTAACACTTTTTTCCCACCAAAAATGTTCAAAGATTTCCCAAAAATGTTGAAAATGTGGACATCAGAAGTTTCACTGTGAAAATATATTTTTTCTCACATTTTCAAACTTTAAAACGGGTCAGTTTGATCCGCAGGACGACATGAGGGTTAAGCATGTCAGGATTTAGTAGAGTAACTCAAATGAGTCAAAAGATATAGATCAAAAACAAATGTCCAGTACAGAGGACATAAATGAATAGGCTGAGTCTCAGGAGGATATTCCATCAATCTACATCAATGTTTTCACCCATGCTGGCTCTTATATATATATATATATATTTACTCATCGTAAGCCTCCACATTGTTAAGAGGATGCACTACACGGTGGCAGGTCAGACTGGCCTGTCAACAGCTGAGGCGTTTATAGCACAACAAGCAGAATGCTGTTCATCGAATAAAGTAAAGGGATTAAATATGTTTGGGGGTCAT
Source organism: Amphiprion ocellaris (assembly GCF_022539595.1). Taxonomy (NCBI): domain Eukaryota; kingdom Metazoa; phylum Chordata; class Actinopteri; family Pomacentridae; genus Amphiprion; species Amphiprion ocellaris. The sequence goes on from NC_072781.1 coordinate 1,639,302, forward strand.
TAAAATGTCAGAGAGAAGAGAAGGAGATTAAAAAGACAGAGTGTGACCAGCCGGGAGGAGAGACGGAGATAAGAAAAGGGAATTAGAGCGAGTGTCAAAACATATTTTGAAGGAGTATCTCTCTGTCTCCAGTCGATATGGGAAAAAGAGACAATTGCAAGAGAGCGCTTACCTCTGCTGAGAGTTTTTTTTCCTCTCAGCTTTGGAGGAACACCTGCTCAGAGCTGCCTCCAGGTAAAGAACTGCAGCAGAGATGGATGTGTCTGTCCAAACCGAAGCGTAGGAAAACACAGAGTACACCTGGGTCTGAGTACACTGGAGAAACTTTAAATAATTTATGACTCGAAAAAGTGGGAAAAACAACGTAATCTATAAGAATTACCCAGATGGATGGATGGATGGATGGATGGATGGATGGATGGATGGATGATGGATGGATGGATAGATGGATGGATAGATAGATAGATAGATAGATAGATAGATAGATAGATAGATAGATAGATAGATAGATAGATAGATAGATAGATAGATAGATAGATAGATAGATAGATAGATAGATAGATAGATAGAACACCAAAGATAATGTATCAAATGAAAAGTAATAAATTAAAAACTAATGAAATCATATAAAGTGTGAATAAACTAGAGTGTATTATTGCATATATTAATTATATTATTTGCATAACATAAAATATATATGTGAAAAAACAACAATTACTGGTCATGTGTAGCAGGACTGAACCATTGATCAAATGTTTTATATGTTTTGTCAAGTTCGAAGCATTTTAATATCTAATACATGGATAGAGAGACAGATTGTTTTGTTTTCTCATTTAGATAAATTTTGCAATAAAAAAGCTGAATTCTTGTGTTTTTAATTAGGTTTTCTCATTTTTTTATTTGCAAATGAGATGTGATCTGATTCTGTTTTCAGATTAAAATTTTTTAAAAATCCACTTGACTTCTGTATCTGGTTGCCAAATGGATAATGAAAAAAAAGGAACTGCCAAAAAAAAACAACTGATTAACATGATAAAAACAACAAGAACAACAAGCATTAATTAAAAATAGACTAAATAAATAGCCATAGATAATAAGGAGAATAATAATCTGACTGTGGAAGAGTGGTTTCTAAATAAATGAATGAATGAAACATTCTCATTTTTCTTATGATAAATATACATCCTAATTTTCTATACATATATAAAATATAGGTTATATACTGACACCCAGACCCACTTGCATTTTTACAGTTGAAAGTGTTTGTATTTATTGAAAATTAAATGACCTTTCTTCACCCTCTGTATGAAAATTATCTCAAAGTGAAGTCTTTTTGTTTCAGACTTTTTAAATTCACATTAACATGTAATTATTATAATGGCAAAACCGACCTGTTCGAGTCTGAGCCCCGTTGACACGTTATTACATCCACACGGTGATAAATGTTTGGATTCGTGTGCAGCGTTTTGTGTTCGTGGTGGTTTTTCTCGCGGTGTTACAGAGACACCTGCTGGACGAGATTTCCATTTCCGGTGTAAACAAACCAGCCAATATGGCGGCGCCTATGATCGAAAGAAGACATAAAAAACTTATGCTAGCGCTAATGAGACTTTGTCGACGTTAATCACATTTTATAACATGATGGCTGAACCGAGAAGTGGGGATGGAGTAGTTCGTTACTTCTGCACCGCCGGTAACGGGATGGAGTCGTTTTTAATGGAGGAGGTGAAGAAGAAGTTAGCAGCTGGAGATGTGAGTATTAGCCGTTAGCTGTTAGCCGCTAGCTGTTAGTCGCTAGCCGTTAGCTGTTAGCTGCATGTTAGCAGGAGACAAACCAACAGTCAGCTGTTGTTCACAACCGCATTTTTTTTATTTTATTAATTTCCATCTCGAGTCCCATTGGCAGATCAAATATAAAGAAATTACAAATAACATAAAACCATAACTGAACAACGACGTACAAAAAAGAAAAACAAGCAAAAACCAATAACACTTAGTGCACATAACAGACAAAAGCAGTAATTAATTAACATTTATACATGATTATATTGCACATATCCATCCATCATTATTGCACATTGCTACTACACTTATCCCTGTGTCACTTTAACATAAGATTCCACTCAGTGGTGCTTCTAGACAAATTTTACTGGGGGTCCAAGGTGAGGCCAGTGTTTAATCACGGGCACATTAAAAAATTAAAATAACGATATTTAAGCACTAAAAACTTTTATTTTACTTCATATTAAAATCAAGCAAAAGTTTGTTTGTTTTTTGTTTTTGTTTTGTTTTGGGTTGTTTTTTTTTGTTTGTTTTTTTTTACAAAAAAATGCATCGACTGAAACAATGTGGTTATCAGGGCCAGTGTTGAAATGTGGAACACAAGTCACATTTGAAATTGATCACGTGTAGCAAAAGTGGTTTGGTTTCTTGCCATTCAAAATCCTAGGACTACAGCATCAGAATACGGCAGTAGTGCTGTCTGGAAAACTGGTCCTCAAATGTGTTAAGATCCAAGGTCTGTCTGGATTCTTTTATATCTGTGGAAAGGTGCACAGTAAACATAGTTTACAACTACACTTACATATTAATTTATTTAATTCATCATCTCTCTCAACACTTTGACATGACCTCGTTGCTTTCACTTTTTTGTTTGAGGCAAAAAAGGATGTAACGTCCCTTTCTTTACCTTCTGCATGTCTCTGGCAACAAGAAAACGAGCTCCTCCTTTCTCCAAAATTTGTCGCAAGATTGAATCCCAGCAAACACAGACAGATGATCTGTTTGTCTCTGATTCATCCGTAGAGCCGCATTAATTTTGGTTTTGGCGCTTGCGCATATCATCCTTATAAAGTGATCAGCTTGTTACTCAATCAGTACAGGGGCCATCGACATTTAGAAAGGGGCACTGGCCCCTGTAGGTCCCTGCGTAGAACCGCCACTGATTCCACTGCACATATCCCTCTGACATTATTACATATAATTGTATTACACATTTCTCTTACTCACTTATATCCTATTATCAAATTTACAGTGTTATTATCACAGGTCTGATTTTCCAATAGCCGTGCCATATAGCCATAAATGTAAATGTGCATTTTTGTCTCCAGGTGTGTCAGATGCCAGGTAAAGTGTTGTTCAGCTCCTCTGCTGGGATCGACAAAATCAGTGGCCTGAAGGCTGCAGAGAGACTATTCCTTCTGTTGAAAGAAGACTCACCTTTACGGGTATCTGCACACACCAGCCCAGGTAGCAGGCGTTATATACCAGTCTATCACCTGGAATAAAACACCTGCTGCATGTATTGTATGTATGTATTTGTACTGACTTCTCTATCGTGTTTTCACAGCTAAGGCAGCCTCTGTGCTGCAGTCCAGACTGCTGGGAGACAAGAATCAGTGGACCAGTGCTGTAATGACATGGAGCCGCCTGCAGGGGGAGCTGGCAGGCAGCAGAACTACTGTCAGAACACCAAGCTCTGACCTGGGAGTGACGATGAGGATAGAGGAGGGGAGAGGGAGTAGGGGGAAGGAAGAAGAAGAGGGTAGCTGCTTTGTAGAGTCTAGAAAAAGTCCAGAAGAGCAGAGGGAGGAGAAGAATGGGACCAGGAGGCTGAGAAGTGGTGAACAAAATGGAACACGGACACTGGAGAAGAAGAGAAAAAGGAATCATGAGGAAGAAGAAGAGGAGGCGGAGAGGAAGAATGTAGAGAAAGGGAAGTCAGCTGAGAGAGAGAGGAGGAGAGAAGAAGAAGCAGAAAAAGGGATGGATGTGGAGTTGAACAGTTACCATGGAACAGACGTCAGTAAGGGAACAACAGACCTGGAGAATATGGACTGTAGCAGCAGGGCGATGGATTTTGCTGCAGAAAGTGTGCAGAATGGTAATAAGATATATTGTTTTTACACTTTTTCATTGTAATTTGTACACTAGCAACCTCTAAGATCAACATTTTTTAGTGCATGTCTTTACTTTTCTTCTGTCTTGTGATGTTTGTCTTAATTTAAAGTGAATACCTCTGGAAAAAAAGATGAGACACCGCTAAAAGTCAGCAGGAGCAAACCAGAGCTGCCTTCTAGCATTCTGGTTTCTTTCAGGATAAGCTGCAAATGTACTGGATCTCTGTCCCGGTGCTTCAGCGCTCAGGTAGTCAACATTACACGTGACAAAGCTGAGCAAAATCTGTGTGTTATTTCTGGATGTTGTTTGAGTTACGAAGAAATACAGTTTGATCTTTGCAGAAGGATAGAAAATCTTATTGTGAGACGTTTCATCTTTATCGATCTCAAACAGGCGCTTATATTAAAACATACTAGCAACTTCATTTAATCAAATGTAAAGGGATTTAAAGTGCACAAATCAGTTGCTGTTAATCACATATACACTAAAAAGTCTTAGCAGTCAAGGGATTCATCTGTTTCCATGTCTAGAGCACATATTTTTGATTTTTACTGAACTGTGCACCAAACACACATCCATATTAACCCTGTAAGACCCAAATATAGAAAAAAAAATTGCAAAAAAAATACATAAAATAAACAAAACAAAAAAAACCCAAATATAGCAAAATAAGCAAAACAATAAATAAAACTAAAAGATATAAAAAAATTATATATAAACCCAAATATAGAAGAAAATGAGAAAAAAAGAATATATATATATATATATATATATATATATATAATTAGCAAAAATAAGATAGATAGACAGACAGACAGATAGTTAGTTAGATAGATAGATAGATAATAGAAATTTATATTTTAAAAAAACTGCTGTTGTATTTCTGCAACAGTGGGTTTTACGGGGTTAAATGGAGATGTCGTTTACACACGTAGGTACGTGTATAATGTTGGTAAGAATATTGTGTGCATATTATGTTTAATACAGGAGGTGAGCTCCGTGATTGGAGCCGGTCTGAGCAGGCTGCTGAGCTGGAAGGTCGACCTGAGGAATCCACAGCTGGAGGTAAAGATTTTTGTTGATTGTGGGGTAATTAAATGTATGTCTTTAGAGGTACGAATGAGGAGGTAAATGCTCCCTGTGTGGATGATGTCGGTGGCAGGAAATCTTTGCTTCCTTCCCTTTCTTTTCATAAATAATGCCATTAGGTTGTCCTTTTCTGCAGATAAACGTCTACCTGGGTGACGACCTCTGCCTGCTGGGGATTCCACTGACCAGGTTATTGACAGAAACATTAAACACACATTATTAATGAGTCCATGAATGAGTGTGATTGAGAGTCCATCACAGAAGCATTCTTCAAAAATAGAAAATCGGTGATACACTGGGCTGCCCCTAATGATTCATTTCATTGTTTATTAATCTGCCGATTATTTTCTGGATTAATGAATTAGTTGTTTGGTCTACAAATTATAGAAATAGGTGAGAAATGTTAATTAGTAATACTAGTTATAATAATAATGATTCTTATATAATGCTTTTCAAGGCTCTCAAAGACACTTTAATCACAAGATAACAGCCTTAATGGTTTTATTCACCACCCAAAGACATTTCTCATCATGGTGGAGTCAAGAAACCAGAAAATATAAAACTTTAAGAAGGTAGGATCAGAGAATTTTAACTTTTTTAATTTAAAAAAATACTAAGATTACTCAACTGTTAAAACAGTTGTTGATTAGTTTAATAGTTGAGAACTAATTGCAGCTCTAGTAATACAACATGAAATGCTGAGATGCTTGATGCCTTTAAACGTGCTTTCTCTGCTAGAAGTTTAGATTTTTTTTTTTAGATATTTCTCAATGATTTATGCCATTATCAAGAGTCGATCACTAACAGGAAGTTTTGATTTATGTGCCACAAATAATGCAAAAAATAGTTGAATAATTAATTCTTAGAAATGCATTGGTTTAGATGTGGTGGTAGGCTATAGATCTGTTTCATTTAATTAATTTGATAAGCATAAATGTGTTATAGATCCTTCTTCTTTCCTTCAGGTTACCTCTGGCTAAGAGGAGCTACATTAAAGCCACAGGACTGAGGTCTACAGTAGCCTGGGCCATGAGCTCTCTGGCTCCCATACAGGTACGAACACAGCTGCTGGACTGCTGCCACTTTATTCTTTGTTTTATGACTTCTCAGAACTACGAGGAAACTTCATTGTTATGCTTTTGTTTATGTATGCAAATCAGAAGACGTTATCCCATAATGAAAACACGTCCCTCCCTTTAGTTTTTGTTGCAGAAAGGTCTTAGTTTTGTTTGTTTTAGATTTAAATGTGACCACTCAGCTGCTACGCTAAAGCTATTAGTGTGTTATTTGCTGTGTGTTAGCATGCAGCCTGTTAGCACGCTAACTGGCCAGACTGTGATGTAATCTTTCCTTTCAGTCACAGCCACATTATAACATGTCCTGTATGTTATCGTGTGTTTCCCAGCCAGGCTTCCGTGTGATCGACCCCATGTGTGGAGTGGGAACCATCTTAATAGAAGCAGCACAAGAACACGAGGTCAGGACGGAAATCAATGCAGCGCTCATGTTTATCCGTTGAGTACAGATGTGTCTGGAAAATGATCTGTTTAGGTATTAAAATGCTTCGAACTTGACAAAACATATAAAACATTTGATCAATGGTTCAGTCCTGCTACACATGACCAGTAATTGCTGTTTTTCTCATACATATTTTATGTTTTGCAAATAATGTAATTAATATATGCAATAATACGCTCTAGAATACACTCTCATTTATTCACATTTTATATGATTTTATTAGTTTTTAATTTATTACTTTTCATTTAATAAATTATGTTTGGTGTTCCTATCTATCTATCTATCTATCTATCTATCTATCTATCTATCTATCTATCTATCTGTAAAGATTTGATGCAAAAATCTGGGTAATTCTTACAGATTATGTTGATTTTTTTTCGTTTTTTGAGTCATAAACTATTTAAAGTTTCTCCAATAATACGCAGGCCCAACTCACATTGGAACCAAGATTAAATTAGTTTGTAAATACTACTAATTACCTTATTACCAAAAGAAATCTATCAGTTTTTTTGACTATTTCTGCACTAAAATGCCAGTCATAAGCTTATCACCCTGTTTATCTCACTAAACCACATTTATTCTCCTTTAAATGCACCAAATAATAAGGAAAAACTGTACCTGTCTCTATCTTGGGCCTTATAAATGTTGGGTCAAGGGATTGAAATTTAAAATGCTGCAGGATCTGCTTCCTGAAATGACAACAAACTGAAAATCTGCCAAATTTCACTTCAAAATATACACATGCATCAAGGGAAAAACTTATTTTAAGGTAGAATTGACCAAAAGCTGAGAAGGACACTAAACTGCACTGAAAAAAGGGCCAATCAGGTGTAAGGGTTTTGAATGTTAGTTCCACTTCTGCTGTTTCTTACTGCATATATTTAAAAACCTGAATTCTGAGGTTCTAGTTTCATGAATAAAGTAGATGATACTCAAACTTGACTTTCATATCTCCTCATCTCCATTTACTTCTGCCATTGCATTTTCACCCCAAAGCAAATAAAAGCATCTGCAACAACAGACACTGCTGTTCTAAAATGATCAAATCCTGTCACTGGTTTCTTCAGGCTGCCTGTTTCCTGGGTTTGGACATCGATGACGGACAGCTGCAGAAGGCCAATGAGAACACGGCATTTGCAGAGCTGGGAAACAGGATACACCTGCTGAAAGCTTCATCTCTGGGTAGGAAACCTGCTCAAGATGACCTCTGGAGCAACTAATTTCAGGTTGTCCTGGAGCAGTTGGTGGCATTGAGCTGATTTTTAAATCCAGAAAGACCCACAGTGGTGCCACTCTGCAAACTATTATAAATGCAGTGGATCATACAGAAATGATATATTAAAAGGTCAAACGGTCCAAGCCTAAAACTGCAGTATTTTTCAGTAGAAACCAAACACGCTATTGTGTCCCTGAATTCAAGATCAGTTAGTCGAATACATGTACAGTAATAGGATGCCCAGATATCACACAGAAAGTCACATGCATCACAAGTTCAGGAATTGTTAAACCTGCAGCTAGTGTCAGTGTACAGCAGTTCATACTCAAAATTGTTCCAAATGTGACCTGATTTATATATTTAGAATGAAGTTAAGGATGGAAAATGGAATCTGCATCATTACTGGTATCAGCAGATCAAGGTTTTAAAAGGAAAAATCAGCATTGGCCCAGAAAGAACGTGAACAGGCAGGATGAAAGTTTACAGGTTTGTCTGAAAATGTTTTATATGTAGATATAAGTAGTTTTCTTATTTGAAATTCATTGTATTTTATGTCTGAACCTGACAGTGGGAGAACACAGTAAGAGCTGGCATAATAATATATAGATTTCACTCAATATTTTCTTCAATTAGGTAGAAAAAATCTGCACATTGATCCGTATCTGCATTGACATACAGGCAAAATAAGGTGGAAAACATCTGCTTATTAGATGCTGGAAATAATCCAACATCATGCATCCCTTTATGACGTCCAGGAGCTCAGAAAATCTTTTCTTTGTACGAGGAAAAATGTCAGCCCTTTGGAAAACTGACAAACATGAATGTAGGTCAAATGAAAAGACGTAACGGTGGCTTTAAAAGCTTAATGAACAGCTTAAATTTATGACACTGCTGCAAATTAAGTCATCGATATTTTAGAGGAACTGATTAATGAATCTTAGGCATCGGGACCTTTTACTTAACCCAGAGTAAAGCTTTTAAATATTGAACTCTTGACTTCCGCTGTGGATCGGATTCTGCATGTTTTGGACGGGGATCGCTGAGTGGGAGGTGAGTGTGGATCCTGCTGTCATGGATTAAATTACCTCTTGGCCTGTTCATCCTCCTCTGTGTGCAGCGCTGCCTCTGACCGACGCCAGTGTAGACGCTGTGATCTGCGACCTGCCGTTTGGAAGGAAGTTTGGCACCAAAACGAACATGGCTGCCAACCTGCCACTCATCCTCGCTGAGATGGAGAGGTATGTTCCTCTGTTTCCTTTAGGACTGTTCAGTGAGTCAGAAAATGTCTTTTATTGTCTGTTTGTGTACCGTGCAGAGATCCTGTGCTTCAGTAAAGATCCTCAGCTGTGCAAATGTAGCTACTATTGTTTTGTTCTCAGTAAAACTCTTTTAATGCATTAGTCTGCATGGAAGTCATGGAAAGAAAGAGTTATGGGTCAATATATAATTGCGGGACTTTTTGTAACATAGTAGACAGGTATCATAGTTGACATTTTTGCTGTTTTCAGGCCTAAAATCAACATGACCACCTATAACCAAACACCACATGGCATTTTAGAGAAAGATTCTTCTAAATATTATATATACAATTGAGTAAAATTGAAATGTAAAGTTATTTCTAAAGATATTGTAGTAAACCTGTTGACTACTTTATATTAAATAACTCAGAAAGCCTTGGAGTCTGGCCAGTCTTTTCTTCAGGAGGAAATGACATCATGTGGAGCAGGTCATGTGATCTGGAATTAACACACTTCCTGGAGAGGTGTTTTTGTAATGGGGAACTTAGTGGACAGTGATTTAATTTGTTATTTTCCACATAAAATTGATATATTGCCAAACAGAAATATCTGTCATGATTATCTCAACTTGATAAAAGAACACAATCCAAACTATTTCTGAATCAGCTCATTTTATTATTGTTTAGTTCATTAGAAGGTGGTTGGTATTAAATTCAGATGGTTATTTAGTTGACATTTTAGTGATATCCAGTCATTTTTGTTAATAAGTGATTGTTTCCATAATAACTAATTCTGGAATTTGTAAAGACATGATCATAATGAACATAAAAAACATATATATTTTTTTATTTTAATAAAAATGTATGCAAGATATATTCCATGGACTTCAAAGGTCCCTCAGTTACTGTATATATTTACATTCATAGCTTCACTTAATTCAGTGAATGATTGTGTGTTTAGAGTCCTCTGTATCGGTGGATCCCTGGTTCTCCTCCTGAGTCCTCAGTTGTCTTGTCTCCTGAACAAAGTTCTAACCGGACCGAGGTCTCACCAGGAAGCAAAGCCTCCATCTGGGAGAGAAAACAGCCCGTCTCCTTGTGTTTCTCCTACGAAGCAGCAGGTCAAACCCTCACCTCAACTCAGTCTGCTGCCTCCTTTGTCCTCACTGAGGCACAAAGCAACTTTCAGAGTCAGTTTAGGAGCGATCGACGGACTCATCCATAAATACGTCAAAACAGACTGTTAATCAGTGGTACTAGAAGCTACATGTCAGAGTAATTTCTGTTACTTATGATGGAAAATGACTGGTTATGTTGAAAAGCCGCCTTTTTCTATGACTAATCTGCAACATGTTTAGGTTTTCTGACAGTTTTTTTTATTTGCAGATTACATAAATAAAAGTATTTTTTAATTATCTGTGAATGTTAAATTGTCTGCTTTGGAAATGTGGGTTGAATTTTTAGCATTCCAGAGTTCTGTGCTCTTCAAACAGTGTTCCAGTGTGCTGGTTAAAGATCAACTCCTGGAGAGGGACTTTAAATCTCCTGTTGCTTTCATTTGTTCCGAGTTCTTTCAGTTTTATTTTTGGGACAGGTGTGTTTAAAATTATGGGTTTAATATACACATTTTATGAACAACAGAAACTGTGAGAAAGTAAATTTGAATGAACTCGAGGAGCTTTGAAACTGTGCAACTTCTCTACTTTTTCTGTCACTCAACCACTGACGTAAATCTCAAAAAACAGCTCATAAATATTTGGTTTCATTGAATAAAACTTCAGTAATGTCCTAAAGCAGCTGGGTACTACAGTTTTTAGCAAATATTGTGTTTGAGACTTTTTCAGCTTCTAATTGAATCCATATTTGCTCTAATAACACCACCCAGATGATGATATTTGTGGTGATACAGGAACATGTGACTGTGGAGCTCTAATATGTTTTCAATAGACTCTGGACGACAATAGAGGTCTGTGGCTCGGAGTAGGAAACTAAATGAGAATCAGCTTTAATTGGACGAGGGACTTGACTGTTTTTTTCTTCGCTCTTTAGAACCACACATGCGTTCAAACAAGGGCAACGTTAAAGAATCAAAGTGACGTGTTAGAGAACATGTTTAAAGTAAAGCAGACATTTACTGCATAGTGTGCAGATTCTCTTGATAGGAATACAGTTATTAATAAATAGAGGAGGTTTGGCACTTAATGTCCATGGAAAACAATGCTGCTAGAATGGAATATTGCCAGATATGTAATATACAGAATAGCAGGGTTAAGGATTCAACAGGAACTGTTCCTGTCATAGACTGATACTATTATGGTCTGTGAGGGTGGTTAGCACTGTCGCCTTGCAGCTAGAAGATCCCCGGTTCGTGTCCCCGCCTTCCTGGGATCTTTCTGCATGGAGTTTCCATGCTCTCCCTGTGCATGTGTGGGTTTTCTCCAGGTTCTCCAGCTTCCTAGGAAGCTCAACTCTTTCGGAGTAAGTAAGAACATTCTCCAGACATTCTATTACTCCTTCATAGAGAGCACCATCACCTTCTCCATCACCTGCTGGTTCTACTCCATCAGCCTCCAGAACAGAAACCGCCTGCAGAGGACTGTCACTGTCTGCTCAAAAATTATAGGACTTCCTCTCAGAACTGTGTCTGCAGTGTATGAACAGTTAACATGTAGACTGGCAAACCGGATCATACGTGACCCTCACATGATCTCTGCATCTGAGTGGCTTCCTTCTGGTCGACGGCTTCGCTGCCCTGCATGCAGGACAGAGGAGAAGGTCTACCTTTGTACCAAGGGCAGTCCAACTCCTCAACTCATGAACCACAATACCCTCCACCCCCCACCACCACCACCACCACACATGGACTTTAACATGGACCTCTGTGAACTCTGCCATTCCGCACTCTGCAATTTATATATACCTTGATATCTTCTTGTATCTACCTCATTGCCATATTGCACCTACTTACATTCAGATTTGCACTAGTTTGACGTATTTTTGCACTAGTATGTTACCAGGTCATGTTTTTTGTCTTTTTTTCTCTTATTTTATTCTTACATTCCTTGCTCTAGATTTGTATATATATTTATCCCTATTTCTTTCATTGTTGCACTGCCTGCTCTGCTTGCCTTTTTAATTGCCCCCTGGGGACAAAGAAAGTTTTCTGAATCTGAATCTGAATCCTCCCACAGCTCAAAAACATGGTTAATTGGTGATTCTAAATTGCCTGTAGGTTTGAATGTGAGTGTGATTGTTTGTCTCTGTATGTAGCCCTCTGATAGACTGTTACCTGTCCAGGTGTCCCCTACCTTCACCCTCAGTCAGCTGGGATCGACTCCAGCCCCCCGTGACCCTACTGAGGTGATTATCTATATAATTATAGATGATGGATGGATGGATGGTCTGTGAGTAGAATGGCTTCAGCTACAGAGCAAGACTTGTAATTGGGCTCGATTAATTGTTGGCTTTGACCTTTTGTTGACACAAATCTAAAGTTTTCAGTGGTGGGACCTTTGTTCTGCCCACAACAGGGACCCCACACTATTGCCATCTGCCACTGTTCAGCCCTGCTTAGCCCAGTTTTACCATGAAGGGACAGACAAGGCCACACGGAGCTTAGTATGCCATAGCTGCAAACTCTAAATTATTTTCTGCCTGTGCAGATTAGAAAGAAATGGCTTTATTTTTATTGTTTTTTTATTATTATTATTATTATTATTATTATTATTATTATTATTATTATTATTATTATTATTATTATTATTATTATTATTATTATTGTCATTGTCATTGTCATTGTCATTATTATTATTATTATTATTATTATTATTATTATTATTATTATTATTATTATTATTAGTTTTACCAGGTAGGATCAGTTAAGAACAATTTCTCATTTACAGTGATGACCTGGCAAGAGGTCCCAGCAGGAAGAAAGATATATATATATATATATATATATATATATATATATATATATATATATATATATATATATATATATATATATATATATATATATATATATATATATATATATATATGTACACAGGGTGGGCCATAACTTTCTATACATAGGAGAAATAAACATTTTTTGCTGGACAGCTGTTTTTATTTATATAATGTGTTCTATGTGATTATCATTGTTTCAAAAACACATATTAATACGTGTTTTCCACTGCTGATGAACTTGCATTAGCACAGTTGAAGTTCTGCTTGTAATGGCATTGGTGATATGTTCCTTGAGATGATTTCGTATCTTCACCTGATACACCATGGCCTTCAAGTGCCCCCAAAGATAGTGTCAGACGCATCTTCTAGGGTATCTGAAACATAAAAAATGTACATTATACATTTTCCTATGTATGGAAACTTATGGCCCACCCTGTATACATATTTCTTGTGTACTTTTGTTCTTTATTAGGGTCCGAGCACCACGAAGTGGTGCGAGGAACCTATTGAAACCCTAGGAATTATTATTATTTCTTATTGTTTCGGTCTGGAACAGTTGCACAATGCATTTCACTGCGCATTATACTATGTATAATTGTGTTCGTCATAAATAAAGGTCTTGAATCTTGAATCTTGGGTCCAATTGTGGAATCACTGCAGGTTTTTGCTCATAAACAGTTGCGTTTTTCTGTGATCCTTTTAACTTTTAGCTTCACAAATAAACAAAATGACAAATGTTATTATTTTTCAGATGAATTTAGTTTAATCACAACACGTACTCTAAATAAAAACAGCTCTTCATTCAGCAGCTCCATCTCCCTCCTCAGACTCCATGGAGAGGCTACGCCATGATGTCCACTGCGCATGCTCAATGCGCAGTGGAAGCCATGTTGGAGCTACAGTGGATTCGGGCTGGGATTTTCTGACGCCGTATGTTTTTCTTAAATTATCTGGTTTCTAACGCCGTTGGGGTTCGTCAACCGTGCGCTACCGGCGCCGTAATCGGCCGTGGAAATGATGAACTCCAGTGTCGACCTGTCCCGGAGGAATCCGCAGGAGGATTTCGAGCTGATCCAGAGGATAGGAAGCGGCACATACGGAGATGTTTACAAGGTAAGACTGCAGTGAGGCAAGCAGCGGCGTGTTTCCATTCTCGGACACGAAGTCGTAAGACGCCAAAAACACAAATTTATGGAGTTTTTCCTCATGTTCGTGTTATCACAATAGCAGAAAATTATATGTAGCTGCCATTAAGTCATTTCTGATGTACAGTTGCTTCCATGTTTCTGTTTTGATGTTTACTGGTGCAGTATTTAATCTGCTTCTCTGGCATATGATTCCATTATCGGACACAGAGCCGAGGTTGCACTTGGCTGATGGCTTCTGGCTGTTATTGTTTTTGGCCTTTCTCCTCCATTGTTTGCTGACACTGTGGACATCCTGGTTCGCCTTATGGAAATGGATTTTAGTCGCTAAAATGCTCGTTTGGGGCGAAATAATCATAGCTAACAATAAAAGCGACTGTAAAGCGTTTGTCGGGCGCCTACGTTAAATTTGATTTTGTCGAGCAGAAATTACATTTACTTTGTTGTCTTCCTAACAATGAGCGAATACTATGAATGCGTGCCTGTTTACACGCTTTGGCCTGTGGTCGTCGTGTGAATATTGTGATAAATAGCTGCGGTTTCATGTCAAAGATTGATTGAGACGTGTCCGATAATAGACGTTTAGCCGCTAACCGTCCGACAACGACCGCGGTTAACCGGATAGCGTCCCGAAGCTAACCAGGCGTTTAGCTGCTTCTCAGGGAACACAGCGACAAAATGTCAACAAGCAGGGGTTTAATACCTTTATAGTAAGCAGAGACGACCTAATAGTTTTACAATTAGTCGCAATATTGCAGATTTTTTGGCAAAATTTAGGTAAAAGCATTTCCGTTTAGCTCCGACGGAGACTGACAGCTGCCTGCCTGGAGAAACACTCCGGCTAAAGCGAGCTACAACAACAACACGAATATTAGCACATTTTGCTGCTATTATCCACCTTTTAACACCTTTAATAAGCAGTCACGGTTGTTGAAGAACTAGGGTGTACATTTATATGCTTAAATGTGATATAGGTGGCGTTATAGCTGCTTTTTTGGTCCCACATTTTGCCAAGGCCCAGCGCTAGGAGCAGACAGCCTGGATCCAAACTGAAGGCAGTTCCTGAACTGCAGCCCATCGAGGATCATAATGTTTATTATATGCAGCATTGAGCACCTGCAGTTATAATCACATACCTCCATTTGGTAAAATGCAACGTAGAAACAAATCCAGGCAGTCAGATCTCATGCAAAATTTATAGTATGGCAGAAAACTGAAGTGAAACTGCAGAAATATGAAAGCAAACCGCATCATGCAGGACGAGATGGCTGCAATCCACAGCTGAGCACCACAACCAACAGATGCACACTTAAATCACTGTAGTTTTTAATTCTTGAGGATTTTTGCCACATACCTGGTTGATTTGCACGACAGCCCCCTACAGTATAACAGTCAAGTTATGCAAGTAAACACATGGACTCTGTTGGTTCTGTAGTTGTTTGCGTAGCAGGCGCTCTGTTGTGGAATTTAATTTAAGTGCTATGTGAAGGAGAGGCTTCTGGCTGACTGGAGATTCATTAAATACTTTAATAGGGCTAGATGATGTTTGGTTAACCTCCAGGCTCTTTATGGCAACTGCAGGAATCCTAAAAAGTAGAGATGTGAAGCATTTTTTGGGTTGCATAGCTTCCATTAATGTCAAAAGCGCTCCAGTGTATGTCATTATTTCTTTCTCTTTTTTGGTGTGTGTTTTGCATGCAGCTAATCTTGTTTCTAATTCAAGTTCAGTATCTTGCCGTGTTGCCGACAGATAGGTCCGACAGAATATGTTCAGCAGGCCGGCAGCTCGGGGCCAACTCGATTGCCAAACCTGTCACAAACAGTGTACCGCTGATTAATGTGCACTGCTGTGCCTTTTAAAAACAATTATAACTGGGAAAAACATTCCACTATTCAACGTCTGGCCTCAGATTTTGACCAAAATTAGTTAACAAATGACGTAAGACTTGTCCTAAGTGACATACATCACAAAAATAGACATAATTAAAGTTATATTTCTTTGATTATGTATTTTACAATAATGTAAATACCTGGAATCAACTTGTTTGCAAGGTGTTACCAATACTGGAACAAGTGGACGTTTTAATTACTTTCTATCCTCATTTCTTCGCTGCTCAGTGGAAACAGAACAATAATGAAGGAAAGTATGAGACAAAATGATACAAAGCATAAGAAACAATAATTAAAGTAACAAAAATTGTACAAAAATGACTCAAAAACTGTTCAAAAATGACTCAAACTGTCCAGAAATGACTCAAACTGTCCAGAAATGACTCAAAAAATGTCCAAAAAGACTCAAAAAATGTCCAAAAAGACTCAAAAACTGTACCAAATGACTCAAAACTGTACCAAATGACACAGAAACTGTACAAAATGACCAAAAAAAAAAACTATGCAAAATGACTCAAAAACTGTACAAAAGGACTTTATGAAAAAAATGCTAAAAACCAAGTTGGTGATTGTATATTTATCCATTGATATGGCTAATTTAGTGTAAAAACTGTGAAATTAGAGTGCAGCTGATGCTCTAGTTCGTGTTAACAGCGAAGGTTTACTACAGGATGGCGCTCAGACCTGAAACCTCTGGATTAAAGGATGTGCTTGTGAGCACCGCAGCTCTTGGTAAACCTCATCGATGCCTATATTTGGTTCTACCACTGTGTGAAAAAGTGTGGCTTGGATAGGAATGTTTGAGCAGGAAACAAAGCATGAACTCTGCTAGCTTGTTTTCTCCTCCGTTTGTAGCCGGGCCTCCCTGTCTGTATCTGTTAGAAACCGGAGGAGGAGGGTCGGCCAATAGCGGGACGGGCCTTCTGACCTCCAGATCACACGTTTAGTGAGCTTGTAGGGGTATCTCTGATTATTCCTAAGGGAGGAACTTGTCATTTTTAAGCTGCCAATATTACATGCTGATAGGTAATGTCAATAAACTGGGTCATTTCATGCCAAAATTCATGCCAAGGATTCCAGTATTTCCCTCAGGACCAGGATTAGAGTCCTGGGAGTTAAACACGTCTCCATTTATGCTCAGACTAATGAAATTCTTGAGTTACCCCTAAAGGGAAGGTGAGGCAGGTTATTACAGATAACCGTGAGGCTGTCTAGTTCAAAGGGACAATGCAGCAACATCTTCAGTGTGTCACACATTGAATTACATCATTCAGTTTGATTAATAATGCCAATTACAATATTCCTGAAATAGCCAACTGTACAAACTGGGCACTTCTCCTCGTTCAGTCCAATGTAAATAACATCAGCATGACACGTGATTTACTGTTCCTAACACAAATCATTATCCATGTGTCGATACTGGAAGAAAGCCACCTCGCTCCCTCTGTATTAGAGGGGACAGCGTTCAGTATCTCTTCACTGCTCTGTGGAAACAGAACAATAATGAAAGACGTATGAGATGAAATGACACAAAGCAGAAGAAACGCTAATTTAGTTCGCAAAAACTGTGGAAAAATGACTCAAACACTGTTCAAAATGACTGAAAAACTGTCCAAAAATGACCCCAACACTGTCCAAAATGACTCAAAACTGCACAAATGACTCTGTATTAAAGGGGACAACATTAAGTGATTTTTTATTTTTTTTTTAAACCTACATGATCCTGTTTTCTCACCTTCTGTGGCTTGAAATGCCTTCGGAAAGCAACAGTTTAATTCGATTTCAACCTCCACCTTCAGAATTCCAGTAACATGATGGTGCTAAACTGCACATGGCATGCTTCTGTTTACCAGTAGGACCACCGTATGATGCCTCAAACCAAAGATAAACCAAACAGAACGCATATATATTTGACATCGATGAGCCCGGCTTTCTCCCACCGATGTTCAAGATACCATTTGTATTGATTTGTCACTTTAATGTGGGCAGATTGGAGAAGCATCTACGCTTTCCTTTCACGGTCCCGCTTCAAAACAGATTAGATAAATGCCAGTATCATCTAAATACGTTGCTCTGAACCCACAAAACCCCGCTCCAGATGCCCTCTCTCTGGAAGACCAGTATTTTCCAGTAAACAAGATGACTTGTGTTGTTGTAGATCCGCTTGTTTTCTTGCGGCGACGCTGCTTGTGGCTTCAGAATTGAGGTGGCAAAAGGACAGGCATCGGCCTTCGCTGGCATACAGATCAGTTAATCAATTTCAGTAGCAATGTGTGCTTTAGAAACATGCCAGCCGTCTGGGTATTTTTGGACTTCAAGTAAGGGGCAAGCAATGCTCTTATGGACAGTTTAGCACCATTTACAGCAGGAGTGTCAAACTCCTCTTAGTTCAGGTTCCACATTCAGCCCAGTTTGATCTCCAGTGGGCCGGACCAGGAAAATCTCAGCATAATAACCTATAAATAACCACAAATGTACCTTTGTCCTTTATTTTAGTGCAAAAAAAGTCCATATTTTACAAAACATTATGAATAAACTGAAATTTGTTCAGAAAAATAAATTCAGTTTCAGCAACCTTCAGCCTCAGTTTATCATTTCCACACTACAACTTCCAGATCACAGAGTGTCTACAAAGGAACACAACATTTAGTCACAGCTATCTGAAACTGAGTGATATAGTGTTTTACTTTTAAAAGCGAGAAACAAAATGACAAACGACATGAAACAAAACAAAAAAGGACAAAAAACTTGACAGAAAAAGTTACAAAGCAACAAAAAATTACGCAAATGACACACGAAGCAAAAAACGACACAAGCGTGAAACAAGACAACAAAAATGATACACAAAACAATGAATAAAGCAAAATGAGAAAAATGAGACAAAAAACAGAAGCGGACAAAAAAGAAACAAAAAACGACAAACGACAAAAATGTGAGGCAAACAATAAAGGTCAGACAAAAAAACGACAAAAATGAGATGCAAAATGACAAAAGAGCAATGAGCAATATAATTAGAAAGTGACAGAGAAATGTACGAACAACAAAATTTAGACAAAAAAGCGAGAAACAAAACAACT
Source organism: Amphiprion ocellaris (assembly GCF_022539595.1). Classification (NCBI taxonomy): domain Eukaryota; kingdom Metazoa; phylum Chordata; class Actinopteri; family Pomacentridae; genus Amphiprion; species Amphiprion ocellaris. Next base: position 1,658,325 of record NC_072781.1, read on the forward strand.
AAAAGATAGATTATCAACACAAGCGAGAGAAAAAGGATGCACAAAACAATGAATAAAGTAACACACAAAACAACAAAAACATGAGACAAACGACAAAAGTCAGACAAAAAACAACAAAAAACAGACAAAATATTACAAAAATGAGACACAAAATGACAGAAACGAGACACTAAACAAGAAAAGAACAATGAACAATCTAGTATTCTACTTTATGATCAAAACAACTTGTCATGATCTAGAAATTATTTTAAATTTATAGTTTTACAAATTTACAATCTGGAATTTTTACACTTTGAGGGCCAGATTGGACTCTCTGGAGGGTTGCTTTTGGCCCGCTGGCCGCGTGTTGGACACCCCTGGTTTACACTGAAATATCCGGTTATTTGTGGCATTAATCGAGCTAGTATGGTAAAACAATGAGCCTTTTCCAGTTTCCTGAATGTGCGTTGAAGTTTAACCTCTTCCACATGAAACAAGTGTGATGGTGGGTTTTCCTGGCTTTGATGCTGCGTGTCCTGCCATAAAAGCAACACAAGCGTGAAGTCTATAGCTAAGTGGACGTCTATTCACTCGCTCCTTATGTATATAACACGGCTAATGTCCTTAGCAGTTACAGACGTGGTGACGGTAATGATTTCTTCTTGGTCGGACCTCGGTGTGTGTGGCACAGCTGGGCAGCCGTGGTCCAGGAATGCAGGAATCCTTACTTCCTCCGTGTATGCCGTTGTGTTTGTCCTATTGTTTCGCAAGGAAGACGTTGGAGCAAAGAGCTGCAGTGCAACACACACACACACACACACACACACACACACACACACACACACACACACACACACAAAATAAGGTGATTGTATCATCACATACATCGACACACAGATGGACAAAGAGTCACAATTAAAGCCGCCGGCCCGCAACCATCCTGTTTTTGTCACTGTTCCAGTTGTTTGGTCACTGAAGTGGACACACAAACCCTAGTCTGTATACACAAAAAGCTCTAAAGCAGGAGAGTCAAACTCATCTCACTTCAGGTTCCACATTCAGCCCAGTTTGATCTTCAGTGACCAGTAAAATCACAGCATAATAACCTAGAAACAACTCCAAATGTTTCCTTTGTTTTAGTGCAAAAAAGTACATTCTGAAAGTGTTCACATTTAAGGAATCATCTTTTTACAAAACATCATGAACAACCTGAAATTTCTGAAGAAAAATAAATTCAATTTCAGCAACATTCAGTCTCAGTTTATCATTTCCACATTACAACTTCCAGATAACAGAGTGTCTACAAAGGAACACAACATTTAGTCATCTGGAACTGAACCATAGAGGATTTTACTTTATGATCAAAATGACAAAAGTCAGACAAACAGACAAAAACAACAAAAGCAAGACAAAATATTACTGAAAATGAGACACAAAACAAGAAAAGAACAATGAACAATCCAGTATTTTACTTTATGATCAAAACAACTTGTCATGGTCTAGAAATTATTTTCAATTTATAGTTTTACTAATTTACAATCTGCAGTTAATGTCTGGAGGACCGCTTTTGGCCCGTGGGCCTCATGTTGGACACCCCTGGTCTAACCAAACATTTATTAACCAAAAAATTGACCAGTCCATCTGGAGGTAACAGTCCTGCTCAAAAACAACATATTTTAACAATATTTAAAATAAAATAATCTGCACCAGGGATATATATCCATCCAAAACGATGATTTTGTAGGTTTGCCTTTGGGAGATTTTGGCTGGGAAAAAAATTAGCTCGAAAACTTTACTGTCTAGTAAAGCTTATTAATCAAAACTATAAAACAAAGTACAATCAATTATGAACAATTAAACAATTAAAGTGTAGTAACATGCTGCTTTGTGTTTATTCTTGCATCCTTGTAGAGCAAAATAATTGACTAGGAACACATAGAAAAGTCCATATCAACAGGTGACAGTAGCTTTGTTTTCATAGTGGCCTTTAATGAGCTTTAATGTCTTCTGGTTTAAAAGAAGAATCAGTTCTGGTGACTGACAGCAGCAGAGCTAAACCTGCTGAGTGGAGCTTTCTGGTTGAAATCCAGCGACTCTGAGCTGTAAATATGTTTGTTTGTCGGGGAGGGCCTCAGACATCCTCACCTGTCACACCACTATGTCTTTTGTGTTGCAGAGAAGCGTCATACCAGGAAGTGTCTGCACCGTAGATGCTTTATTAGTCATTAAGTATATAATACAAGGAGCAGAACAAGCTACATGATTGTGTTTTGACCTTCATTAACATGGTTTAACTGCCCTATAAATAACCGGACACACCCTTACTCCAGATACTGTGAACCACGCTGGCATGGGCATTTATTTACACTTCACAAAACAATGAATGAAGCAAAACACAAAGTGACAAAAATAAGACAAAAAACACAAACGAGACAAAAAGAAAACACAAAATGACAAAAACGAGAAACAAATCGACAAATCAGTCAAAAAAAAACTATAAAAACAGGACAAAATATTTCAAAAATGAGACAAAAACGACAAAAGAACAATGAACAATCTAGTGTTTTACTTTGCGATCAAAACAACTTGTCATGGTCTAGAAAATATTTTTAATTTATACTTTTACTAATTTACAATCTGCAGTTAATGTCTTCTCTGGAATTTTTACACTTTGAGGGCCGGATTGGACCCTCTGGAGGGCCGCTTTTGGCCCACGGGCTGCATGTCGGACACCCCTGATTTACACAGTTAAAAGGCTCTGAGCTGGACACTGACATGTTGATTTTGACATGAAATATTTCACATTAGACTCTTCTGTAAAACACAGAAGATAAAGTTTAAACAAGACATTAATTCTGAAGTCCTAATTTATCCATCAAAGTAGATCTACACTGAAAATATTCATGCAGGAAGGCGATGCTATGCCTTCATTTTAAGGCCTGAACATTTTGTATTTCTTGACAGCATTAATAAAGAAAGCAGCCTTGATAGCGTGCTGCCTGAATGCACAGTCACTGTGCTATTTTTACCGGTACATCTGGTTCTGTCCGCTGCCACCACGCTGTCATTAACTACTGAGCAACTCTGCAAGTTATCAATACGCCGCTGCAGCAGAGGCTCAGGGACAAATTCCTGCACGGTACAAGAGTCGCACTCTACAGTCGGACTACATTTTTAAACTGTCACCAGAGAGGGCTTCAGGAGCCCCGCTTTGCTTTAGAGCAGAGGTGTCCAACATGCGGCCCGTGGGCCAAAAGTGGTCCTCCAGAGGGTCCAATCCGGCCCTCAAAGTGTAAAAATTCCAGAGAAGACATTAACTGCAGATTGTAAATTAGTAAAACTATAAATTTAAAATAATTTCTAGACCATGACAAGTTGTTTGGATCATAAAATGAAATACTAGGTTGTTCATTTGTTGTTTTGTATCTCATTTTGTGTTGATAGTCTATTTTTTTGTTGTTTTGTTTCTCGATTTTGTCATTTTTTGTCTAATTTTTGTCATTCGTCCATTTTTTGTCACTTTCTAACTTTTTTGTCAAATTTTTTGTCTCTTTTTTTGTTTTGTCTCATATCGTTTGTCTCCTTTTTGTCGTTTTTTGTCTCATTTTTGTAATACTTTGTCTTGTTTTGTTGTTTTTTGTCTTTTTTTTTGTCATTTTGATCATAAAGTAAAATCCTCTATGGTTCAGTTCCAGATGACTAAATGTTGTGTTCCTTTGTAGACACTGTGATCTGGAAGTTGTAATGTGGAAATGATAAACTGAGGCTGAATGTTGCTGAACATAAATCTATTTTTCTTCAGAAATTTCAGGTTGTTTATGATGTTTTGTAAAAAGATAATTCCTTAAATGTGAACATTTTCACAATGTGCTTTCTTGCACTTAAACTCAGGAAATATTTGTAGTTATTTCTAGGTTATTATGCTGTGATTTTACTGGTCTGGATCACTTGAGGTCTAATTGGGCTGAATGTGGAACCTGAACTGAGATGAGTTTGACACTCCTGGGTTAGATAATGGCTGATGTTACTTTAATAGGTAGTAAAAACCTTTGTTTTCTCAACTTTACTGCTGTGTCTAACTTACATGGTATTTATTGAACGATTGCTCTGAGTTGGGGTCAAACTAATCGACACCTCATCAGTGAATCTACTGGATTTTGTGAAAACAGATCCTCAAACACAAGCGTAAACTTTGCCAGCAGAAGTTTGTTTATCACATCTCAACCCGCATGACGGATCATCTAGAAACAGCTGACTTGTCTGAACTTGTCCATCTTCTGTTCCTCAACAGTTCTTATACTGGGATCAGGGGAATATTTCAGTATAAAATAGCTGGGTTAAAATGATTAATAAGCTGCAACAACTAGATTTTGTGTTGATTTAGCCATCATTTAGACTACTAAGGCTAGCAGATAGAGTGTTCTCAGGGCAGATTTCTTTTTTCCCCTGTGACCAATCGATTCGTTGAGGAGATTTCCTTCAGTTGATTGTTTTTGAGCACCTTGGCGATCGAACACCACTCTGCAGCTGGACTTGTTCGGTAAATCTCAACACCGTTGTAGCAGAAGTGCCAAATCCTATTTTGAGATTGTGTGCTTATGTGATGGAGCTAGAGGTCCTGAAAACCTGCCTCAGGCTAAATATTTGTTTGATTCGCACCAAATGCATCAAGTGTCATTGTGAGAACTTTTTCAATTCAATTCAATTCAATTTTATTTATATAGCGCCAATTACCATCAAATTGTCTCAAGATGCTTTACAGAACCCAGATGCTATGCCTGAATGAAGGAAGGAAGGAGGCAGGAAAGTTTGTGTGTTTATCTGGATTATTCTAAAACTTGTCATGGGAGAAATGATAGTTTCTGACTCCTCTAAAACGACAGCTACATACATGAAGCGTACATACGTTCCTATCGATGCGTTCTGCTTGGGTGGGTCGGGGTAGGAGCAGTGTGTGAAGTGTGTGGTATGTGGCTTCACAGGCCGACACCAAATCCTAATGCGAAGGGAGTGCCAGCTATTTACATCCCATAAAACATCCAGTGTGATTATAATTGTTTCAGTTTTTCATTTTTGAAACGCCAAGAATTTTCTTGGCTTGTTTGACATAATTTCAAACCAGTAGAGTGATGAGGTACAGCAGCGATGTTACGCCTCACTAATTGTTCTTTAATTTCACTGAGAGTTGAATTGGAAGCAAATGCCGTTATATTGTTATTGACTGAGGCCATTGGTTGCTTTAGAAGAACAGATTAAATAACTCCTCTGGGTGGATTAGTTTGCAGGGTATGGAGAAAGAGCCTCGACTGCTTAAAGGAAAAGTTAGTTTTCTAATTTGAAGCAGTTCTGAGAGGTTCTGGATCATTCTGTGTGTGCATTTTTGGGTGTTTTGCATGAGTGAGTGGGTTTTTTGTTCAAAGACAGGTGTGGTAATTAAACACGCACTGCTGCATTCAGCTTTCACCTCACCTGTTCCCCTCCTGGGGGCTCCTTCCTTTGTGTCTCCTGAAGCATGGAGTTCAGACTGAGCCGTCTGAGAAAACCAGTGTGGAGCTGCACCTTCACAATTCTGACGAAGAAAACTGTATCCCTCTCGATTAATAAACTATCTGTCTATCGTTCTATCGTTCCATCATTCTATCTATGGTTCTGTCTTTCTATTTAAATATAGTTGTAATACTAACTAAAACTACCAGTCGTATACATCAGTCGTCATCCTCCACTTGTAGCTAATTATGAGATGACAGCATTAAACAGATTCTTTGCTCTGAGAGGGACTGGGGCAGTGTGCTCACTGGGTTATGAAACATGCAAGTTGCTAAAGTCAGTCTGTGGACAAAATCCTGTTTCCAAATGTTTCAAACGTGACAGAAAGGCTTTTGTTTTCAGCTTGGCGTTAATATATTTTGAGAATATTCATAAGTGTAAGAAGTTAAGATCTTGTCACATGACAGAAATAATATGTTAATGCCTGTTGGTGTTGCTCTGTAATGTCAGTTAGCGAGTGGGAAAAAAAGCAGAAATACTCGTTAAGTCCGTCTTAATGCATTGATTATCTTAAAGGTCAGAGAAGCATGTTGAGGATCGGGAAGACACCTCAAATCTCTCAGAGAAATCTCGTCAGGGGGAGTCAATAGCTAACTGCTAAATGTGTTAGCGCCCCGGGCTAGGCTCTGGTTCTGCTGCACTGCTCTGACAGTGAAATGTGGCTGTTTGTAAGCTTGAATAGGAGTTAGAAAATGTAATTTAGATTGATGATAGGATGATAAGTGAGTGTGATATTGTGAACATGACAGGTGGTTCAGCTGGATAATGTAGAACAATATGAGAGCAGAGAAAGTGGCAAGAAGAAGGATTATTGTGCTTTTTTAAAACAACACTGAGAAGATAAAACCAGACTGTCTGCCATTTTTGCATGAATTTTTTATCATAATATTTGTCTATCTGGAGGCCCCGGCTGACTCCCATCTCCAGTAGATAAGCAGAGAGTGAGTTTGTGAAGCCGTGAACATGAACCTGTGGCCTGAGGTGACTATCTGCAGCTAAGAGGACCACCGCTGGCCTGGTATGACCTCTGACTTTATGTAAGTTAACCATCAGAGTTAACCCCTCTAGATGACCATCACACAGGATTAACTGGGAGTAGCGTGTCCTGTCAGAGCTGAAGTAGAGGTGCAGTAATCGAGAGTGATATGAAATACCCAACTGATCCTCCACTGGGCTGGCCATATGCTGTGTTTCTGACACACACATGCGCACACACATGTCCTAAAAGAGCTGCTAATGCTGGACGTCAGCTGAGTTTCCACCATATTAATCCACTTATGATTGCTATTCGCAACCTGCATGAATTTGGGGCACCTCCTGAACTAAATAGTAAAAGTACAGTGAAAATACAGTTAAAATATAGTAAAATACAGTAAAAAATATAGTAAAAATGCAGAAAAAATACAGTAAAAATATAGTAAAATACAATAAAATAAAAATATCAAAAAATATAGTAAAAATACAGTAAAATTATTTAAAAATACAGTTAAAAAATAGTAGAAATACAGCAAATTATAGAAAAAGTACAGTAGAAATGCAGTAAAAATATAGTAGAAAAACAGTTAAAAGTATAGTGAAAATACAGTAAAAATATAGTAAAGTACTGTAAAAATGTAGTAAAAATATAATAAAAATACAGTAAGCATATAATAAAAATACAGTAAAAATGCAGTAAAAAGTGTGTAAAATATTGGTAAATTACCATAAAAATATAGAAAAAATACAGTAAAAATATAGTACAAATGCAGTAAAATATAGTCAAGATACAGTAAAAAATGTCATAAAACATAGTAAAAAAAATACAGTGAAAAATAGTAAAAAAAATATAGCAAAAATACAGTTAAAATGCAATAAAAATGTCGAAAAAAATATTATAAATGCAGTAAAAATATAATAAAAATTGTAAAAATATAATAAAAGTATTGTTAAAATACAATAAAAATATAGTAAAAATACTGCAAAAACTCGTAAAAATACACTAAAAATATACACTACTGTTCAAAAGTTTTCTAATCATCAATGAGCCTTTCAACACCATTAGCTAACACAATGTAGCATTAGAACACAGGAGTGATGGTTGCTGGAAATGTTCCTCTGTACCCCTATGGAGATATTCAATTAAAAATCATCTGTTTCCAGCTACAATAGTCATTTACCACATTAACCATGTCTACACTGGATTTATCATTCATTTAATGTTATCTGCATTGAAAAAGAACTGCTATTCTTTTATTAAGGACATTTCTAAGTGACCCCAAGCTTTTGAACGGTAGAGTGAGTAGTAGTGCAACTAGGGACTATTTTCATTGTCATATAATCTGTCAGTTGTTGTGTTACATAATCAATTAGTTGTTTAGTCTATAAAATGTCAGAAAATGGTGAGAAATCAGTTGTTCCAGAACAACATATGAAGAAATTCCTCATTGTTTCTATTCGCACAACTGACTATATTCCTGTTAGCAAAGTGGATAAAGTCTGACATTAGTTAACATATTTAAAAATTCCAATTACTATTGAAAATGAGCACACATTAAATGTTTTTTTATTGTAGTAGTGGTGTCAATCTGAACAGCCTAAAAATTTATTTTTACCTATTTGCATTTGCATTCTTCAGAATAATATTATCAGCTATCATATATTTATCTGCCACAAGATTTTGTCTGCCCTAAAACTAAATATTGGCATGTCTCTAGGAACAAATACTGTTAAGAATCAGATGTCGGCTCACTGTTTGCTCATATCGACTACTTAAAAACTTCTTCTCAAATGGGACAGTTTCTATTTCAAGTTTTTTTAAGTTCCAGCACAACTGAGACGACTTTAACAACTGTGGCTTTCTTTGTTAACTGTAAAAAGATACTTGTAGTCCATAAATATGGTTTAAGAAAACACATTATTTTGGTGTTGATGCTGAAACTTGTTCTGCTGACGGTGTCACTGTATATGACTAAAGTAAGTCCTATTTGTCATCATTAGCTGTTGGTAGACATTTTTTAACTGTTAGGTTTGGAGATCTCACCCGGATTACATCAAAATGAGTAGATTCTCCAACTTTTTAAATATAAAACAGCTTTGTATTCAACATTTGTTTTTTCTGGATTTGGGAGGTCATGTATTCAGTCATTGCGCCGTCTCTGAGTGGATTTTTCTGGAATGCCTGGGGGTGATAGTTTGCCCTCCTAAATTGGCAGTTTCACTTTTACATTTAGAAATAGGTTGTCCGTGCATCACACAAGAACGAAGTAAGTGACGGACCGGAGCGTTGTCTGACTGACACTGATTTGAGTTTGATTTCTTCCAGTTATCACGGACCATCTGCCCAGTGATTTTATTTGTGGTCGAGGGCTTTTTACTGCTGTAGTTTGGAGAGCGATGATCAAACCTTCAGCCCCTCGATTCAGTCAGTGAAACGGAGTCGGCCGAGTGTTTTTGAGCGATATGAGTCATCTGTGGTCTGTCTGCTGACTGAAGAAGCTCTGTCTCTGCCCTCCACTCTGCTTCTGTGTCCTTCTTTACATCTCTTTGTCCTTCCACCCTCCCACTGCTTTTGTTTTGGTGTGGGTTAGCCTCCGTCGACTCCTCCGCCTCTCTTCTTCTTCACTTGATTTTGTTCTTCAGCTGAGGAAACTCCTCTGGTTAGACAAAATTAAAATGACAGTTTTTCATATGCAATGGTGCAGTTGTTTTTTTTCCTGTGGTTATCCTTGAGTTTTATTTTGTCTCCTCATCGCTGGTGTGTGTCTGCAGTGCACTTGTGTGGGCAGCACTCCAATGTACACTTTTTCTTTTTTCTTAAATCCATGGGGGCTGTCACTGCTCACGCTGACTAGGCAGTCTTTCCAGAACATTATGTAAAAGAGACAGAATATTTGACCTAAAATGCTGTCATTTTGACGCTCTTTATGACAGAATATTGTTCCTGGATTTCATTTTCACGTCTCCAATACCAGAGGCTTGATGGATGTACTCATGACAGAAAGTTTACCCTCCAATCTGTGACCACTTCCCAGCAAAGTGACCAAACTGGAATGCAAACTCTCTGGTTTTTCCCCTCTAATGTTGGATAAATATGCTTTGGAGACGGCAGCCAGAATCAGGGTGGATGTGGGTGTTCTCTCTTTTATCTAGACTGGAAATAGTGAAACTGTAGAATTGGAAAATACAGAAAAATCCATTGTGTTAGAGCAGGGGTGTCCAACATGCGGCCCACAGGCCTAAAGCGGCCCTCCAGAGGGTCCAGTCCGGCCCTCAAAGTGTAAAAATTATAGAAAAGACATTAACTGTAAATTTGTAAAGCTATACATTTAAAATTACTTGTCTGACTTTTGTCATTTGTCTCATGTTTTTGTTGTTTTGTGCTTCCTTTTTGTCTCGCTTGTGTTAATCTACTTTTTTGTTGTTTTGTTTGTCGCTTTTGTCATTTTTGGTCTTGTTTGTGTCATTTGTGTGATTTTTTTTTGTCTCGTTTTAGTCATTTGTCCATTTTTTTTGTCTCTTTGTAACTTTTTTGTCTAACTTTTTGTCTGTTTCGTCTCATTTGTCTCATTTTTTTTGTCATTTTGTGTCTCGTTTTGTCATTTTGCGTCTGATTTTTTGTTATATTTTGTCCTGTTTTTGGTGGGTTTTTTGTCTTTTTTTTGTCTGACTTTTGTCGTTTTGATCCTAAAGTAAAATACTATATCGTTTAGTTCCAGATGACTAAATGTTTTGTACCTTTTGTTGACACTCTGTGATCTGGAAGTTGTAATGTGTAAATGATAATCTGAGGCATAATATTATTAAAATTGAATTTATTTTTCTTAATAAACTTCAGGTTTTCCATAATGTTTTGCAAAAAAATAGTTCCTTAAATGTGAACATTTTCAGAATGAACATTTTTGCACTAAAACAAATAAAAAATGTGGAGTTGTGGTGATTTATAGGTTGTTCTGCTGTGATTTTACTGGTCACTGGTGATCAGATTGGGCTGAATGTGGAACCTGAACTAAGATGAGTTTGGCACCGTTGTGTTACAGATATGGTTGTTCTCTTTCTGGTCGTTCGTGCTGTGGAAACTCTTTTTGTCTCTCGTGTTGAAAGTCGGTTAACTTCTCCTTCTCACTTGGTCTCTCTCTCATACTTCTGCAGTGTCACAGCCAGTCGCACTTCTGCACATTCTCGGCCAGAGTAAAGCAAGCACTTCATGTCTGCTCTGAAAAGCCATCTTTTATTCATGTATGTTTCATTTATAATTCCTCTCCTGCCCCTCCCACCAGCACTGCAGCTAAATGTAAACACGGATCACTATTTATAGAAAAATCAGCCTCTGTATCCCACAAATCCCCCCTGCTGTCTGCGAAACTTTTCAGGAATACAGGAAAAACTGTTTGAATTTCCTGATGAAGCCCATACATTCCTCGTCCACCCACCACTTCCCATTCTGTATTTTAATGTGATGTGCGAGACTTATGAATGGATTCTGGTGTTTTGGTTTTGTAAAACTGGCTTCAGAAAATCTGGTATGGACATTCGATTTGATGCAAGGGTGTCCAACATATGGCCCGTGGGCCAAAAGCGACCCTCCAGAGGGTCTAATCCGGCCCTCAAAGTGTAAAAATTCCAGAGGAGACATTAACTGCAGATTGTAAATTAGTAAAACTATAAATTTAAAATAATTTCTAGACCATGACAAGTTGATTCAATCATAAAGTAAAATACTAGATTGCTCATTGTTCTTTTGTCATTTTGTGTAATATTTTGTTGTTTTTTTCTGACTTTTGTTGTTTGTCTTGTTTTTATCGTTTTGTGTTTCCTTTTTGTCTCACTTCTTGTTTTGTGTCTTATTTTTGTCATTTTGTGTTTTGCTTTGTCCATTTTTTGTCACTTTGCAACTTTTTTGTCTGTTTTTTTTGTTTTGTTTCAGGTTGTTGTTCTCATTTTTGTCATTTTGTGTCTCAATTTTTTGATATTTTGTCTTGTTTTTGTTGGGGTTTTTTGTCTGACTTTTGTCTTTTGTCGCATGTTTTTACCGTTTTGTGTTTCTTTTTTGTCTCGCTTGTGTTTTTAGTCTCATTTTTGTCATTTTGTGTCTCATTTTTTGATATTTTGTCCTGTTTTTATTGTTTTTTGTCCTTTTTCGTCAGACTTTGGTCGTTTTGATCATAAAGTAAATACTATATCATTCAGTTCCAGATAGCTGTGACTAAATGTTTTGTGCCTTTATAGATACACAGTGATCTGGAAGTTGTAATGTATAAATGATAAACTGAGGCATAATATTGTTGAAATTGCAAGTGCTTTTCTTAATAAATTTCAGGTTGTTCATGATGTTTTGCAAAAGATAATTCCTTTAATATGAACATTTTCAGAGTGTACTTTTTTGCACTAAAACAAAGGAAAAAATTGGAGCTGTTGATATTTATCCGTTATTATGCTGTGGTTTTACTGGTGCGGTCCACTGGAGATCAAACTGGGATGAATGTGGAACCTGAACTGAAATGAATTTGACACCCCTTATTTAATGTAACTTGGCATCAGTGCCTGAAATTCTCAAAAGTCCAGATTGTACTTGCAGTATGTCATGAAGAATTGCATAAAAGTTTCCTGCATTCAACCATTTTGAAATGTCTTCAAAGCGTCATTTCAGACCTGCTTATTACCGCCATGCACATGTATCCATCATAGCCGTGTGACCTGTTCTGCAGTGGGTTGGGTTGATGAGGGTGTTGCCCCAGGTATCTGTGATTGGATGAAATATGATCTAGATTACTTCGAGTGAGTTCTGCGGCTTACTAGAAGATGACATAATCTGTTTATAATACAGGTTTTTGCAACTTATGTCTTCCTTCATGGTGATAAATTAGATAGGAATCCAGGAATGTGTGCTTGTATGTATGTGACCTATTAAGTCACTGTGTTGTCATACGGTGTTGCGTTGCAGTGCTGAGTCAGGTTCACCTTTTCTGCTTTTCGACCTCCATGCGTTTTTCACCCGTTTCTTCTTTAGATGGAGTCCTGTGCACCAAGAAGGTCACGTTTTATCAAGCTGTGCTAATTAGGGCTTCGGTTAATGCTTATTTCCATTGTCAATCATTTTTTTGATTAATCAATACGTTTTTCCATTTACAAAATGTCAGAAAATGGTTAAAAATGTCCTTAAGTGTTTCCACAAGTGTCTTGTTTTGTCCCCAACCCAAAGATTTTCACTTTCCTGTCATAGAGGAGAAAAGAAACAACAGAATATTCAAATTTGTGAAGCTGGAATCAGAGACTTTAGAATTTATTTCTTGAAAAAAATTACTCAAATTGAACAATGAGTGGTCAAAATAACTGACGATTAATTTAACAGTTCGCAGCTAATTGATTTTTCGTTGTAGCTCCAGTGAGAATAAACACAGCTTTAGTTGTTTCAATACAATATTTCTGTTTGCTGCTTTGGACAAAGAAGCAAATATAGGTGTCACTGGAAAATGCTCTTACTACATCCAAGAGACGATATTTTTGAAATCGATTGATGAGCTTCCACTGTACATCAGACTTTTTGCAGTTGTGTTTTATTGTAGCCTGAGTTTCTTTCTGTTATCCTATTCTGTCATGTTCTGTCTTGAAGCTGCCTAAACAGCATTTCTAAACGTTTGCTGTGTGCTTTCCAGTGACTGACTTTGGCTCTTTTTGTCCTTTAGGCTCGTAATGTGAACACAGGAGAGCTGGCTGCTATCAAAGTCATCAAACTGGAACCGGGTGAGTTACCTCATCCCTCTTTTTATTCTTACAACATATCTTATTCTCCATTTCTGCATCATCAACCCTCTTTCTCTTGTTGTGTTATCCTCCAATCTTTGCTTTTTCCATCTAGAAGTCCTCTACAGATGATTGCTTTTGTCCTTCACCTCTCCCTCGTCATCCTGCATTCACTGATTCTAACCTCTTTCTCTGCCTTTCCTTCCTTTCTGCTGGTTTCTATCTTCCATTACTCCCATTAAGAAAGGAAACTTTGTTGGCAAGTTACAGACCGACTGTGGAAACATGTCATTACACTGTAATTGCTGAACAGTTTAGGTCTTGAAGCGATGAACTTAAACTCAAGCACAGCCCACTCTGCTGCTTCCCATCTGTTTGAGCTGCTTGTTTCAATTATCTGAGCCTTTCGCCCACAAACATGCACACACTGACACGTACACAAAACTGCCCTGTGAGGTGTAATAACGACGTGGATGCAAACTGATCACCTTGACATTAACGCGGGTATGTGCATGTGTTGGCTCCAGGTGAGGACTTTGCCGTCGTCCAGCAGGAGATCATCATGATGAAGGACTGTAAACACTCCAATATTGTCGCCTATTTTGGCAGTTATCTCCGGTAAGCGAGCGTGTGTGTGTGTCTGTCAGATGTGCAATATTTGCTGATGGTTGCTATTAAAGTGCAAGCTGTTTATAATAAAGCTTGTAAGTTTACTGGAGAAAAAATAGAAAGTGCAGCTCTGGGTCAGAAACAATAAAATTGGAAGGAAGTCTGCAGTATTAGTCAGCAGCCGCAGCTGATTTGATTATGCAGGTATTAATAAATAAATTTAAATGTAAAAACTCAGATACCTTTTGGACTGCTGAAGGTGGATTCACTGTGTTCATTGTGTCTCCAGGAGAGATAAGCTGTGGATCAGTATGGAGTACTGTGGAGGAGGTTCTCTGCAGGATATCTATCACGGTAACGACGACATGCACCCAGATACACACAGACGCTCAACAGCACCATGATCTTAACTGGTCAGTTCTTTTTGTTCCTCTTTGATGTCTTTTCTCTCCTCCTTGTTTTGCTCCTGCAGTAACCGGGCCTTTGTCGGAGTCACAGATAGCCTACATGTCACGGGAGACCCTGCAGGTAGCGTATGCAGCATGTTTACTGGCAGTTCTAGCGTATTCTAGACAAAACAAAGGAGCATACAGGAGGTCCTCGGTTTACGACGTCCTCGACTTACGGTGTTTCATCGTTACGTCAGAACTGGTTAAGTGGAACTAGTTAGCGAATGGAGCAGATGAATACGTTGTTATGTGTCGCTATCAGACGGCTTTGTTTCCATTCTCTGGTTGTACACCATCTTGGATTGTGCTACATTCACTAACTTTTTGTCCTTCATTATGGCTCCCAAGTCAGACTCTTCTGATGACAAAAAAGGGTGATGGTAAAAGCTGCAGCTGTCCAACTAGTTAAATTCATGCTTGCAAAATGAATTGTGAGTCGTAGCAAACTTAACGTCTTCACTGTGGTTCTTGGTACATATTACAAACAGAATGAAAACTGCAACAAAAACAGAATAAAACAACATAAAAGCATGTAAATAAATCATTTTAACTGAACCAATAAGTCCAAAAATGAAGTTAATTACATTACCTCTGTGGAGTTTACAAAGTAGAGAGCCTTGCATCCAGAAAAGCACGTACGTGTGTAAAACTAAACGTCAAAATAGCGCACAGAAAGTGACAACAGACAACTTCGAAGTAAAGGCTTTTTCAAAATAAAAGTACTTCGATAATTCTTCTTTAAGGGCAACACACCATGGAAGTGAAATTAGATTTAATAAAACACTCGGAACAGAAACACAGATGAACATCGGCATTATTAGATCAAGTTGTAAGAACAGTGGAACATATTCTGTTATCTTCTTGTAATATGATTCATACATGCATGAAAGTTGTTGGTATTCATAACTTTTATGAAGAACTTAAGGGCTTTGTTTCCATTTTCTTCGGAATTCTGACTTAGGGCAAAAATTGACTTCCATCAATCTTGAGGAGCGGAACTCTGATGCAAGTGGAGGACCCCTGTGTTTGAGAGATTAATCCTCTGCTTAGCTGGAACGGATTAGCTTTCTTTGAATTAAAGTGATGGCAAAATCACAAACAGTTAATTGGCTCTTCTGGTGACAATTAGATTTTTTACCTAGTTAGCATATCCATATAGTGGTTTTTTTTATGCTGCAAAATGTATCATGAGTTAAATCAGCAACACCTTAGAACTACAGCATATCAATATCAAAAACATGGGCTGCTTTCCAAAGATTAAGCTCTATAACATGTTAACATGGGAGTCGGTCGAGTTGAGCCGCTTTCCCAGAAATCACTTTCATTTAATCAGCGAAAGTTTCCAGTAAAAAAATCTGCATTACAACACTGAGTTTCAACTCAATTGTTCTGTTTTTCTGTGAATGTCACTAACATAATCAACTGTGTGGTTGTGTTTGCAGGGTTTGTACTACCTACACAATAAAGGCAAAATGCACAGAGACATTAAGGTAAGTGCAGAGGACATTTTACAGAACATGCATGTGAGGGAAGCTTATTAATTATAAAACACTTGATAATGTGTTGTGGAGCATGCTGCTTTCTGTTGGTTTTACATCATGTATGAACAAAATGTTGAGAACTTTTATAGAATATAGTCTATTTCTGAACGGATTAATGATATCGTGTGAAATGTGAAAATCAGCATTCTGTGGATAAAGCAGCCTATATGTTAACAAAAGTGAAAATTGATCCCCAAATTATTGTGGAGACGCAGCTGGTGGTATTTATGACCAGAAAAATGATTATCAATTCTTAACCGCGGCCTTCATTGATCAGTAAGAATCCACTTTGCAGTAAACTTGCATCTCTGGATTTACCTCTGAAATTAATTTGACTCGACCCGGAGTGTAATTTCTTGTGTGGGGAGCTGATGCGTGGCGTGCTTTTTGTCTCCGGCAGGGAGCCAACATCCTCCTGACAGACAACGGCTACGTTAAACTAGGTGAGAGCGACACGCAAAAGCCTCTGCAATCAGCTTCTGCTTCAAAAGACTGCATCCAAATGGCCTCATTTGCTGACTTGGTTTCTGTCTTTCCTCGTCTGTTCTCCTTCTGTTTTCTCTCCTCAGCTGACTTCGGTGTATCAGCCCAGATCACAGCAACCCTCGCCAAGAGGAAGTCATTCATTGGAACGCCTTACTGGTGAGTTGTGTTTGTTTTTCTCCGTCAGCTCTCTTGATCCTGCCTATGGACTGCATGCAGATTGAGCAATGGTATAAAATCTAAGTCCTTAAGGAAACGTGAGGAATTCCCTGATGTCTAGTGCATCTTGCAGCTTGAATATACCAGAATTTATCACACATTTATCCCTCCTATCATCATGTGGGTCAAAATTGACCTGTTTTAAAGTTTGTTATAGATTTTCATAGTGAAACTTCTGATGTCCACATTTTCAACATTTTTGGGAAATCTTTGAGCATTTTTTGGTGGAAAAAAGAACTGTAAAAAATGTTTCTTTAAGAGCATTCACATAAAAATCAACCAAAATTCAGGGAATTTCACTAGATTTTGGTTGATTTTTATGTGAATGTTCTTAAAGAAAATATTAGAAGTTTTACTGATATATATGGAATCACTTTAGATATTTTTAGGATTTTTTTGAAAATATTTACAAGAATTTTCTTGCCAAATTTGGGGGATTTTTTTAAAAGTTAAACTTTTAAGGGAAACTTTTAAGGAATTATTGGAATTTTCTTCCTGAAGGTTTTGTAAATTTTCAGAAATTTGTGGAATTTTTTTTGCTGAATTTTTGGATTTTTTTCAGATAAGGAAACTGTATTTTTTGGTGCCCGTAAATGAAGACAGCAGGAGGGTTAATTCATTTTCAATTCAAGCTGAACAAACCAGGAATGAATAGTATTTGTGGGTCATGGAGAAGTCAGAGCTGATATCAGGGTCATGGTGGGAATCCTCTGAGCTGCTGCTGGGAAATACTGCAGACAGTTTTAATTCTGCTGTTGTGTGTAGCTGTTTAATTAACCCACTTTTAGACATTTTACTATCATTCTTCTCTGTTTTTTTTTTGTTTTTTTTTACAATGCCCTCCTTCTGTCTCCTGTCTTTCTGTGCCTCTTTCTCCATAGGATGGCTCCAGAGGTGGCAGCCGTGGAGAGGAAAGGCGGCTACAACCAGCTGTGTGATATCTGGGCCGTGGGCATCACTGCAATAGAGCTGGCCGAGCTGCAGCCGCCCATGTTTGACCTCCACCCAATGAGGTAGAGCAACGTGATGGTGTGATGACAGCAGAGTAGACATGCAGTCGATGTAAACAACCTTAGAGTGAAAACTGAATTAGTGACTTCTCAAAGGTGTCGGTTCAATCAATCCACCACCAGATCAATCATTAATGTTATTACTTATATGTGCAAGTCAGAATAGTATGCAAAACATGTCATTGAACTCATTTAAATATGACTTTATTAGAGATGATACTTGTGTTGATTAGGCTGCAGCAGTTCTTATCAAACCATCTATATCAGACACTGTGTAAAACAGTCATTATACTACCATTCAAAAGTTTGGGGTCATCCAGACAATTCCACGTCTTCCTTGAAAACTCCCACTTTTATCCATGTGCTAACATAACTGCACAAGGGTTTTCTAATCATCAATGAGCCTTTCAACACCATTAGCTAACACAATGTAGCATTAGAACACAGGAGTGATGGTTGCTGGAAATGTTCCTCTGTACTCCTATGGAGATATTCCATTAAAAATCAGCCGTTTCCAGCTACAATAGTCATTTAGCACATTAACAATGTCTACACTGGATTTATCATTCATTTAATGTTGTCTTCATTGAAAAAACTGCTTTTCTTTCAAAAATAAGGACATTTCTACCTGACCCCAAACTTTTGAACAGTTGTGTATAACTGCATGCTGTCTAAGAGGCTTTTATTTCACCAGTATTTCACATTTACCCCACTGTTAAAACTTGAGGTTTAATCTTTGTCTTTCTGTTTTTCTTCCTGCAGGGCTCTGTTCTTAATGACCAAGAGTAATTTCCAGCCTCCTAAATTGAAAGATAAACTCAAGTGGTATGACACCACCTTGTCCCTGATTTCTGATTCAACTTTACTGCAATTAAGCCCACTTGTTCCAGGCCCGTTATATTCACCTTTCTCTTTGTCTTCTTCTCTCTGCTGGACACACAGGACAAATAACTTCCACCATTTTGTCAAACTAGCCCTGACCAAGAACCCAAAGAAGAGGCCCACGGCTGAGAAACTGCTCCAGGTGAGCAATAAAACAACATATTTACATATCTTTGAGACAAACAAACCTATTCTGTTGTGATATGGATCCAAGCCAGATTAGATTTCTACAATACGTCTTGTGGCACATTATTCTCTGTCCTCATCTTGCTCACCTTTCAGATCTTGGAGGATTTTCTAGTGATTGGATCCCTTTTATATTCCACTCTGATAAGCTCGTGCATCTTATCTGAAAACCTTGCATGTTTTTCTTTCATTCTGTGACTCTTGAACATCTCATAAAAATGCAAAACTATCAGTTGACTGGGGTAGATACTGTAATACCTAACCACTATATGTTGTTGTTTCCAGTTCCACAACAATTAGTCATCAGTTAATGAGATAATTAAAAGACCACAGAGCTCTGAGCTCCACAAAACCTGAAACCTCAGTCGGAGATAACGGGTATCACATTATTATTAACTTTTTTTATTAACTCAGGCTTTGTGACTCGCATAAAAAGGGGGCATTCAATGTGTCATGTAACTTCTACCAATCGTGAACTACCTTCTTCAGTCAGAGGAACAAGTTGTTATTGTGGAAAGCTGTAAAAATAAATATATATATATATATATATATATATATATATATATATATATATATATATATATATATATATATATATGTATATATATATATATGTATATATATATATATATATATATATATATATATGTATATGTATATATATATATATATGTATATATATATATATATATATATATATATATATATATATATATATATATATATATATATATATATATATATATATAAATAAATAAAAATTCATTTCTGTTAAAAGCGCTGCCACTGGAAATCACACAAGAGAGGAATGCTGATAGAAAACAGTCAGTCATGTCTTAATATATTTATTTTACCGGCATATACAGCTGTTTAATATTTAAACTTTGTTGAAGAAGTGCATTTAGGTCTGACGTTGTCTCATAATGACGGATTTCACTTTAGTTTTTGGCCAAATCAGAGGGAAATTAGTGCTATTGATTGAATATTTTCTCTGATAAATACCATTAGACTAAGCAGCTGCAGTACCGGGTGTGTTATACAGACTTGGCAGCTAATCAGGAAAAAATACAAAGCCGTATTTATATATATTTTCTGCATCACTGAGTGCATGTAGGTTCATTTAGCAATACAGCATATAGTGTGTGATACCTGAACTGTGCACTTGTGTTCAGTGGGAATTTTAACACACAGGGAGACACTTTTTACAGACAATTTAAATTTTAAACTCTGGACCGTCTTTTAACTGTAGCAGGTTAAAAGGCAGTCCCCAACTCTGGCTATTGGCTCAGAAAAGCCTCCCAGCCCATTTATCTTGCTTCAGAAAAGCCTCCTGATTGACAGTCATGTCAGTACAGTTTCAGGTTTTTGTCCTTTGTCATTTGAACACACCGCTCCAATTAACTCTGTGTCTTTTCCGTCTTCCAGCATCCTTTCGTGTCGCAGCCTTTGAGCCGGACGTTGGCGATCGAGCTGCTGGACAAAGCCAACAACCCCGACCACAGCACCTACAACGACTTCGACGATGACGACCCTGAACCTGAGGTAACCCTTGACCTTCTCAGGATTTGCTTATAATAAAAAAAAAACCAACTCATAAAACTCTGGAGCAGATCAGTAGAGAAATGTTCTTTTCTTCCCCCTTAAATCGTGTCCCTCTGTCTCCTCATTTGGTTTTTCATTAAATCCCGTCTCCATCCAACCACCATCCCCTCCTCGCCCTCAGTCCCGGCTCTCCTCGGCACATGTGACTCATCTTTCTGCTCTTTGTCTTCTCCCTCTTTCCCCTCCTTCCTTTTCCTTCATCGCCTCCCTCCTATTTGTCTCTCGTTTCGCTTTCCTTGAGGTTTGGTTTCCTCTTCTTTTCCTCCTTGTAGCACTTCTCCTTTCTCTCTCTGCCTTTCTCCCCTCCTTTTTCTCTCTTGTCTCCACCCTTTATTCTCTACTTCCTCCTCAGTTTAAGTACAGGGGTCATTTCCTACCCATAAGCCCTGGTGCTCGGCGTGCACCCCGTTTTGCGGCCCGTAGGAAGGTACCAGTGTCGGCTGCAGTGATGTCATTCTAACACAAACCGTTCTGCCAGTCGTTTTTTATGACTTGGAGGAAGACGACAGAACTGAATGAATAGATTTTCTTTCAATTCAGCGTCTGCTGGCGTTGTCATGGGAGCTGGCATCGGTATGTGACATTCAGGCCGTTGACAGATTACAGAGGCAGTTGCATAATTAGTTTGATGGCCAGTAAGCACATGCAACGTTCATGGTTTTGTTCTAACTTGCACATCAGCTGATTTTATATCACTGTTTTTAATTTGAGAAAAGTATTCTTCATGCAGTTGCAGTTTTAGTTTCCTCTGTATTATAAGGAAAATCATAGAATAGGTTGGTTTTGTACCATTTCATTGACAAATCCTCGAAGGTTGAAAGTGGATTTTTTTTTTTTAAACTTCTTCAGAGCACAAAATAGGTTATGATTTAAGGCACAATTGTATTAGACTTTTTGCACATGAATTAGACTAGATATTTAAAATTTGGACACACACACTGAATCTTGTATGGCTATAATAGTGTTTTATCAATTAATTTTTTTGATTTTTATGCGAGTTCTATGATGTTTAAATGCACATTACAGCTTTATAAATCCATATATACCAAAAAAATATATATCCCTTGCTTCCATGACAACATCAGTGAGATTATTTGGAGGAGATCAGTGAGTAATATCACCTAATCTCATCTCAATTCATTCCAGTTCTGTGGCAGCTGCTGGGATGATAAAGAAACGAATGTCTGGGTTCATAAAGATGGCTTCCAAAGCATCGCAATGTCACGCTCCTGAGGATATTATATCTAAACCACATCCAGGTCGGATGATTTGTGAACCAGTAGTGTTCCCATTGGTGGTTTTGACTTTTAAAATGAAAACCCCAGCCTCAGTTTTGCAGTTCAGGAACCTATTGGAAATCAGTGATTGGTGTAATCCCACCAAGCCATCCAGACAGTTTAATATAGGGTTTGGATTCTCTTTCATTTGGTGGTTTGGGAATGTTAAAAACAGTTGTCAAATATTGCACTTTTGGAAGCTGTCTTCATCTACCTTTCTCTTTGCAGTTACTAACTTTGGGTTGTGTGTTATGAAAATGGTCTTCGAGGTGTTTTGGGTTTTTTTTGCATTGACAAGTTTATTGGTGGATCAGAGCTACAAATGTGGCCTTGATGGATGCACTTTTTTATCGTGTTGGTTTGTCTTTTCCAGCGCTTTACGAGCATGGTTTGAGGTTGCTGTGTTTTCTTGATTTTCTGGGACGACTAGTTTAGATCTAACGATCAGGTACTTCAGGCATGAAATCAGTTTTTATTCTTTGGAAAGAAGCAATCTCTGCACAAACTGCTGTAGTTTAATTTGCAAAATATACAAGCATGAAATGATACAAGCTTCACGGTTCTCAAGGGAAAGCGACAGTCAGCATCATGTTCAGCAGTTGATTCAGTGTTTTTTTTTTTTTAGTCCTGTAAGACCCAAATATAGAAAAAAATAGCAAAAAAGTAAATAAATTAAGCTAAATATGGCCAAAAAATAAAACCAAAAATATAAATTATGATATATATATATATATATATATATATATATATATATATATATATATATATATATATATATATATATATATATATATACACATACATACATACATACATACATACATACATACATACATACATACATACATATATATATATATTTTTTTTTTTTTTTTTTTTAATGGAGCTTGTGTTTGAGTGCAGGTCAGTGGATCATGTTTGAGGTTGTGGGTTTTACCATAAATGTCAGCAATAATAACAAAAAAAAAAACTGTGTCTTGAGTTACTGAAAAACACCCAAAGATGAAGAATATTACCCAGAGTATCGAGTGTTTCAGCTGGCAGGGGACTCAGTTTGGCAACACGAAGAAGGAAGCATTGATGTTGTTGCCAGGGAAGGTTTGTGTTTCCTTCAGCTGTGTTGTTGTGTTTTGGTCGTCGTGTTACAGTGTGCAGCTGAATGTTTTGCTGTGTCATCAGGTCCCACCCACAGGAAATAGCAGAGGGATTATGGTTTTTTTTTTTAAACCTATTGTAATCTTCAGAGTCCCATGTCGACTGCTACAATGTGTATCGTCTTTGAACGGTTTTCTGACTGTGTGCGTCTCCTTCTCTTTCCTGATAGTCTCCGGTCTCAGTTCCTCATCGCATCCGTTCCACCAGCAGGAGCACCAGAGAAGGAAAGACGCTGTCTGAGATTAACTGTGAGTCCCCACACAAGGTCAACATGAACAAAAATATCTGAGTCTGACTCTTTATACATCTCCCCAACTCATTTCTTCCTCTCTTTTCTTTTCTTTACTTTATCTCATCTCTCAGTTGGTCAGGTGAAGTTCGATCCTCCACTGAGAAAGGAAACAGAACCTCATCATGAACCGGTGAGTTATGAAGTGTCGCATGCGTTTACATGTGTGTGAGTGGGATTTGTGTGATTGTCATTTCACCAAAACCAGCATGGCTGATCCTTACCTGATCACAGGAAACACCCAAACCAGTCCTGATCAGTCTGTGTTGAATCCAACATGAAGCCCATCCACACAGTTCTCTTTGATTGTGGAAATGTTTAAATATTCAATTCAATTTTATTTTATTTATATAGCGCCAATTACAGTCAAATTGTCTCAAGACGCTTTATATTGTAGCTTTGAGGGTATGTTTGAGGTGTTTTAGATCAGGACCGCCATCCCGGCCCATAGCCAAACCTCAGGGAGCATCTTGTATCTTTAATTCACTCAAAATAAGGCAGACTTGGTTTAAAAAATGAATGATGCAAGCACAAGTTCAATAGTAACCTTCAGATTGCTTTCCCATTATGTTTCGAGATCAGGGTAGAGGTTAGATGTTGGAGGCGTCTGATTAGTCGATGCATTCTGGTCATGTCCTATTGGAGGAGACCCTGGTGCAGAATCAGTGCATGCAGGAGTGATTATGTGTTCCTAATGGTCTAGAGCAGGGGTGTCAAACTCGTTATAGTTGAGGTTCCACATTCAGCCCAATTTGATCTGAAGTGGGCCACACCAGTAAAATCACAGCATAATAACCTATAAATCACCACAACTTCTGTTTCCTTTGTTTTAGTGCCAAAAGTGCATTCTGAAAATTTTCGCATTTAAGAAACTGTCTTTTTAGAAAACATAATGAACAACCTGGAATTTCTTAACAAAAATATGTTCAATTTCAACAACATTCTGCCTCAATTTATCATTTACACATTACAACTTCCAGATCACAGAGTGTCTACAAAAACTACACACAACTTTTAGCCACAGGTATGTGGAAGTGAATGATATATTTTATTTTATGATCAAAATGACAAAAGTCAGACAAAAAAAGACAAAAAAAACAACAAAAACAAGACAAAATATTACAAAAATGAGATACAAAACAACGAAAATGAGACACAAAACGACAAAAGCGAGAAACAAAATGACAAAAAATGAGACAAACGACATGAAACAAAACAAGAGACAAAAAATGATAAAAACAAGACAAAAAAATTACACAAATGACACAAACAAGATGACAAATGACAAAACAAAGAAGAAAAACAAAATAAAAATAGACCGACAACACAAGCGAGACAAAAATACAACAACAATGACACACAAAACAACAAATAAGGCAAAACACAAAATGTGAAAAATGAGACAAAAAACACGAGCGAGACAAAAAGGGAAAGCAAAACAACAAAAATGCGAAACAAAATGACAAAAAGATGAGACAAACGACAAAAATCAGACAAAAAAACAAGACAAAATATTACAAAAATGAGACACAAAATGACAAAAAAAACTATCTAGTATTTTACTTGATGATCAAAACAACTTGTCATAGAAATTATTTTAAATTTGTAGTTTTACTAATTTACAATCTGCAGTTAATGTCTTCTCTGGAATTTTTACACTTTGAGGGCCGGATTGGACCCTCTGGAGGGCCCTTTTGGCCCGCGGGCCTCATGTTGGACACCCCTGGTCTAGAATATTTAAAGATCCCCCTGTAAATGATGGAGGGTTTGGACAGTCATAATAAGGGAGAGACTTGCCACTTAAAGAGTCCTGAATAGGAATTTATGAGAGAATTCCATAAACACATGTTCAGTCCCTTTCCCCAAAAACCCAGTCATCTGCTTTATCGTGTCGCTGACTTCATGAAACTGTCTGCATGTGTAGTAGAGGTATTATTTATGGAGAAGATGCTTTTTAAACCTTATTTATGGGCGAAGTCACCAATCTTTTGGAGCATTTTTGTGATCTTTGAGCAGTTTTTATGTCCCATTGACCATTGAAATAGATAGACCCCTTGTCTTTTAATCCATAAACAACTGCCTGAAGGGATTGCCAGGTTTTCTACCAAGTGGCAAGACTTACCTATAGAGACTTTGGTTTATCTCTACACACCAACAGCTGAGCTATTTTGCTTTGTCTCTTCGTCACAACCCAAACCTGGTCATTTGAACAGCAAAGGAAGGCTATAGGGATGCATTTGCAATGAGACAGTATCTGTATCCCACCTGTAAATGGTGCGGTAGTGACACTGGCACAGATATGACAGTATTAGCTTTAAAGCCATAGTCTCTCCTTGGCATTGATGGTCCCCACAGGATGAACTCACTAAGATGTTCAGATTAGATAGAATTCAATGGACAGACGTTAGATCCCTGCTTTTTTCTTGTTTAATTATGCAGATTTGTTGCTCTTTGTTGACAAACTCAACAATAGCTTCAAAAATATATATCGGTTGAGCCATGCTTGCTTGGTACGTTGATTTTTAGCATTACTGTGTCGCTTTCAGATTTGCTAAACAATATAGTTGCTAGCGGATGAATGGGATGGATCAGGGTTCAGGCACAGTCACAGTTTGTTGTTAGCCCTCCCTCACTTGCCTCTTCTCCCACTTTTTTGCCTTCTTCTGCACGTTCCCTTTCATATACCCCCTCTCTCCAAATTGAAATTCCAAAAACCTTCTTCTGTCCTCTATCTTTCCACCCCTAAATGTGGATTAAAGCCATCAAACATAATCACCTGTGTAGGTCTTCATCAGCAATCAACCCTTTGTCCTTCAACTTCTACCTCTTTCCTTGAAGGTGATCTAACAGTATGTGCTCCCTTCGGCTTTTAGCTCTTAAAGATTTATCTGCTCAGGACTGCGGTGCTGCTATTTGTAGCATTTTGAATCGATGAACCATTACCACATTGCAACAGGATATTAATACAGGGTTTCTGCAAGGCATTAAAAAGCATAATAGTCATTAAATTGATTTTGTGAAAATTAAGGCCTTAAATGGCATTAAAAATCATTACATTTGATTCTCAGTGGCATTAAGAATTCTTTCTGCAGTTTTCAAGAAAACTATTTGATAATAATAATATAATAATATGTAATTATAGACTGCAATTTGTCAGATATGTACATCTGCGTAAACATGCCGAAGCATTGCGATAATTGTTCCGGCCGGTCAGCTACAGTTGCCAAAAACTGCATGTTTTTAATGTGTCCGGCAGGCTGGACCAGGTGGAAGAGAGCTGGGAAATGGGGAAATGCAAATTCCAGCAAAAATGGCTAGAAAATGTAGAATTCAGAGAATGACTGCAGCCCGTTGGTGGTCAGGGGTGGTTTCTGGATTCAGAAATAGTGAAACGTAGGGACAGTTTTCATATAAAAATCATCTTGTACAAAAAAACAAACCTGTGTAATTTGTTGAGTTCACAGTCATGGCATTAAAATTTTTACAGCATAGCATTAAAATGGCATTAAAAAGCATTAAATTTGACTGGCTGATTTCTGCAGAAACCCTGTAATAACACAGCTTCAGAATGATGGCATCTTTTCACAAGAAAGACAAACAGATGGTGCAAGAACTGGAGTAACTTTTAGCATATATTTTTTTTTGCTGGTTGTGTAATTCTGGCCAAAAATCAAACACAACCACAGCGACACTCAGTGATTTAATTCAAAGAAACATGACCAACCAGTAAGACATCTGCCGATTGTCTCATTTGTTTACAAAGTTTTCCCAATTTTTTTTGCATTCTTATATATAAATCCAATTTATTAATGCCTCTCCTCTTCAGTTTGTTGCTGATTTTTTTTTAAACCCCCATCTGCTCCCATCCGTCCCCTCTCCTCTCCAGATTAATACTCCCATATCCTCCGCCTCTGTCTTGCTGATCCATGAACTTCTAAACCTATTTAATCCATTTTCCACCCATCCTCCTCTCTCTCTCTGTCTTTCTCTACCTCCGATCCTCCCTGTTCCCTCCATCAGTCCAGGTTAATGTATTAACTGAGGTCTCTCTCGCTCTGTCTTGCTGACCAGTGTGATTCTGAGCCCTATCTGGACTGTGTTGAGGAGCTCTACTATACCGCGAGATCTAATCTGGTAGTACTCCTTCTGTCTCTCTCTCTCTCTCTCTGTCTTCTCCCTCTCTCTTACTCTGTCCACCTATATTGGCTGTTTTTGTCTCCATTTCTAGCCTCGCGCCTCCTCCCTCTTGTCGCCATGTTCATAATCTGCCTCTGAAGGACGAGCCCTTTACCGTCTTTGTTCTGTTTCTTAGATTCTTTTTGGCTGCTCGACTTCCAGCGTCTATTTTTTGTTAATTTCCACGGTGTTGCTCCATGTATTCTGGTCCGTCCATCTGTCACCGTTCATTTTTTCTTTTTCCAGCTTGTTTTTTTGCCCACTAACTGGTGTCGTAGTCATCATAGTGATAAGAGTCTTTAGTGTTGTTGTTGTTTTCATATATGCATATAGTGCACAGATTCACACACAAATGCATACAAACAAACAGAGGAAGGTAGAGGGGCAGTTTCACTTAAAATTCAAAGACGTCCCCACTCAGAATATCACTCACATCCAAATTTTTTCCACATGAAGTCCACCCTTTAATGTTTGCTGCATTGTGTGTGATCCTTCTTTGACATATATCTGATATTTCTCTCTGCAGAATCTTTTATAAACTACTTTTTCTAACCTTTTACTCGAGGCCTCGTCCGTATGTGGGCGTGTCTGTCAAATGTTTCGTGTTCATCTCTTACTTTTCCATTTTCAATACGTGTTTCTTCTTGCATGCTTTGTGTCATTATCTTTGGAAATATTTCTGACGCGGTGCTGCATTCACATTGTGGTTTCATGTACCGATATCAAACCAGGTAGCCACTGCCAACAGTAATAATAGAGCTTTTCATATGGAGCACATGACTACCTATGAGCTTTACATTAGAACAGGGCATGCTGAGTAGGTTAAGTAATAAAACAAAAATGTAAAAACCCAACAAGCGCTACCACATTTTAGGCTAGTTTTAATATCATGCTAGCTGATTTAATCCGTTCTAATATGGATTTCAGTTGGCATGTCACCCTTCCTTGTTGCTTTTGTAGAATGTATATTTTAAATTAATACCTGTTTGCATTGCTTCAAATTTCAATTTGACATACAGGAGGTCCTCGGTTTACGACATCCTCGACCTACAGCGTTTCGTTGTTACGTCAGAACTGGTTCATGGAGCTAGTTGACGAGCAGAGCGGATGAATAGGTCGTCACGCTGCGCTATGAGACGGCTTTGTTTCCATACTCTGGTTGTACACCACCTTGGATTGTGCTACATTCACTAACTTTTTGTCCTTCATTATGGCTCCCAGCGTAAGTCAGACTCTTCTGATGCTTAGAAGAAAAGGAAAGCCGTCTCCATGGAAGTGAAATTAGATAGAATAAAACGCTGGGAACAGGAAGAAACACCGACCAACATGGGTCAAGTTGTAAAAACAGGTCAACATATTGTAGTGACCCTCTGTGATGAATGAGTGAGACTTTATCTGGTTCTCTGCTGGTTTATTGAACCTTCACACAGGCTACTGTGGACCGTAGCCAACACCAGAATAACTAGAAAAACCCCATAACTTAGCTCCAGAATTAGCCACCGTTCCCAGCTCTCTCTACTGCTGACTCTCAGCCAATCAGAGGTGAGCTAACTAAACATGATACGTTCACTGACATTAGGTAAATCTGGAAATGAGCAATAAACATTGAAACCTCAACATCAACAACAATATCAGTCCGTTACAATATTCTGTTATCTTCTAGTAAAATGATTCATACATGGAAGTCGTTGGTATTCAGGACTTTATGAAGAACTGATGGATATCGTGATGCACGGAACGGCTTTGTTTACATTTTTGCTCGAGTTCCGACTTACGGTGAAAATTGACTTACGTTGATCCGTAGGAACGGAACTCCGCCGTAAGTCGAGGACCTCCTGTGTTTGGTTGGTTGTAGTAGCAATAAATATCGTCCACAAAGAGGCCATAACTTGTGATGACGACACAAAAGCGGATGTTGCTTTAGTTTAGGGTGTCACAAGCCAAAAAAATTGAAATCCACTTGTTTAAATCCACCTTTTATATTATGATAACAAAAAACACTCTTTTGGACTACAGTGAATCTATGCTATGACAAGAAAACAAGCTAAATGATTCATTTTAATGCAATCGTTAGCATGTAGTTGTGTCTAACGTGTTGTGATTATCACGTTTACTGTCAGGCCACAATGTGAACTCAGCAAGAGTCAACTCTCAGTGCCTGCTGTTCCCCATATCTGTTCACTGTGTACATCTGTGGATGTTTGTGGTAATGAGTTACACTTGCTGTTTTATTGTGGGTATTATCATTTGCACCAGGCTGCTGTAACTGTTACCACAGCAGCCCTGCAGTAATCTGGCATCTGAAGAGTGTCTAAATGGGGTTCACTTGGGCAAGATCTACAGCCCTGTTTATGTTTATGGAAACAATCAATTAATTTAAGCCTAAATGAACCGCTTGTAAAGTACTATGTCACAGTAGTAATGTCATTTGTTTGTCTTCAAGGATTTGCAGTTGGAGTACGGCCACGATTCGCCGAGTCTGCTGGGAGGAAACAAGTAAGCCTTTCCTGCTTTCATTGTCCTTGTGTTTGTCTCATCATGCCCATTTCTCTATTTTAACTCCGTCGTCTCTTCATCTGTCCGTGGCTTTCCTCCCAGTCTTTCATCAATAGTTGCAGATGTCCTAATTTTGTTTTGTTTTTTTAGCGAGCTAGATTGAAAGTTTGTAGACGAATGTGAAACAGGCAGAGTTTCCGTGCTGCAGGTTTCATGGTTTATTCATAATCGCAACTCGAGGATGTTCTGTAAGCTTTTTGCTTACAATTGTGCCTTGTAAGCAGAAAGTTCACATCAGGGCAGCAGAACGTCCTCCAAACATTTCATCCCACAGCAAAAAGTAAAGAAATCAGATCATGTTTTTTTTTGTCTTGTGTTTGTCATAGTCTCCCATTTATACCTTTTTTATGTGTTTAACTAACAGGAGTCTTCTTAAATCTGTGGAGGAGGAGCTGCAGCAGAGGTGAGTCACAAACCTTCCACGTCTCCATCTGCCGGTGTTCTAACCACGCCCACCCATCAGCCAATCATACTTTAACGGCAGGACTAATCGGGCCAATCACACGCAACTAACGCTGCTGTAACGACTTCAGGCTGTCGCGGCTCTCTGCGTTTTTTGGATTCTTACTGGGTTCTTATTTCCCCTCTGTGGCTTGCTTCATGCTTTGATGTCATCAGAAAAAGGCTGCGCTTCGTCGGGGCTTCCTGCAGAGCATGGCACACCTACACACACACACACACACACACACACACACACACACACACACTCTTTCTCATGTGTGCATTCTCACACATGCACGAACATTAATTTAGCCAAAGATGAGTTTCATCTTAGCAGTTCGCTGGCAAAGTCTACGGAGAAATTCTTCTTCTTATTTGCTGTAAAGATGATTGCTGTTCTGTGCTTTGCTCTTTTCTATGAGGTAATCCAATTATTACAAATGTGTTTTATTGAATTCTTTTGGTCATACCAGAGTTTTACTGTCTGTACACACAGAGTACTTCTTATAAACCCTTATTTGCTAAATTTTGCACATTGTTTCCCCTGCAAATTCCACTAAAGCCACGTCTGTTGGATCAGTGTTTTCCTTCTAGGGACTAGATAATGTTGTTGAAAGTATTAAGTGCTCTGTCTTCAGATTGATTTGCTCTCTGGTTTATCTCCTTCTGTCTCCTTCGGTGAGCAGAGGTACCATTACAGAGGATGACAGTGATCTGGTTCCACATTCGTGTTTGTTCATGTTTGAAAAATGCAGTGTAGTCGTTTGTAGGCTAACAGGTAAAATGCAGTCTTCGGTTTGTTTTAGTCAATAGATTGTTGTTCAGGTTGTTATTATGCTGTAATGTTCAGGTTGTGACAGCAAAGTAAACTGTGGCAAACCCAGCTCCTGTCTTATGAAGGATGAGGTGACTGTTGACAATCATTTATGAAAGAATTTGAGACTGTCTGACAACAAGTTTCTCTGTTGTCAACCTGTTGTGTAGCTTAGTTTTTTTGGATACAAGAAATGAATTGAAAGCTGTAGTTGGATGGGATTATGGTACAGAATATTTACTTTGAATGCAGGTGCGCTGTATTTCAGGACAGAAGAACTGTAGCCTGTATTAAAAACAGCAGCGTTGGAGCAAACATAAAGAAAAAATAGGCTGGATGTAAACAAAAAACACCTCAAGAAGGAGCAAACTGACTGTTATGTTTCTCTATTCAGCAGAAGTACCGTATTTATTCTTACTTTGCTGTTTTTTTTGATCGATGTAAAACTGCTGAAATGTTTCTGAAGGTAGAATCGACCTCCCTTCATGATGACTGTTGATATTTCATTGACAGCAGATTCTCACTATGAAAAGACTGGCAAAATAGAAACTACAGCCGTTAAGTAGTGAATGGAGACAGTATTTTTGTTAAAAAGAGAATCTCAGAGGGGAATTGATTAATAAATGTATTTATCTGATTGTCTCCAGTTGAGATAAATGAAAGCGTTGGCTCATACTTGAGGATTTCTACTATATAAAAGACAGTTAAACTGCTATGATTGAACTGAATAGAGGTTAAGGTTACTGTTGAGGTGTGTGTAGATCTGTAAAGATCCAACTAGGTTAAGTCGACATAGTAAAACTTTCCTTCTAGCTACTGTCAGTCCACCAACTAGTGATTTCTGTTACATTATTGGAGGTGTTTGTGTGTTATGAGTGCAGTGGAATGCAAGAATGTGTTGCAAAAAGGAACACAAAGTCACCAATTTGGGTTTATTTTAGTTTTAAATGGCAAAACCAGTAAGCCAAAGAAAGTCAGAAATCCTCCACTTTGTAACTACTAATTGAACAAATGTGATAAAAATGATCCTGGTGTACATCCTCGTATACAGGTTTTCATCTCCTTCTCAAATATGATTCATGAATTGACCTCTGCTTTTTACCATTACTTGGACAGTAGCCATGAAAGGTAGTTTGTGAGTTTGCCTCTGCCCATTTTTGAGAAAAATAGGAATCACTGCAACTAGAATATGGCCCATTTACCAGTGCCTATTAGCACACACTTGAATTTGTTCTTTCGAAGTTCAATATTTGTTGAATTCTTAGGAAGGCAGACCATTAAATTGGCTAAATAAAATGACCTAGGATCATCCACAGGTAAACCAGACTAAACCAGTTGTGACTAGCTGATGTATTGTTAGTTTTCCAGCTCTAAACAGTAGGTTCCTTGTTGCAATCAGCAGCATGTTGTGGCTGAATCTCCCTCGTTCTTCAGATCCGTAGGAAGCTGACAGATGTGTTGATTTTGTTTCTGTTCCGTCCTGCCCAGGGTTCAGGGGTTAGAGGTAGTTTACGAACCAAGCTTCACTCGGCTCTTCCTCCCCTCCTTCCCCTTCTTCGTCCATCCTCTTCCTCCTTTTTCCTCCTCTTCCTTTTTTCTGTTGTCATCTCCTCCCCACTTTGCTTGCTCTCCTGAATCTCTCCCTCTTGTCCCCTTCCTACCACAACAACGACTTCTACTCTCCCTTCTGCTTTCCTCCCCCTCCTGTCTTCACCTCCTCTCCCAGGGGCCATGTGGCACACTTAGGGGATGATGAGGATGAGGATGGTGCAGATGATGATGAAACTCACACTCAGTAAGTTCCCCTCTCGGCCTTAGGACCCGGAAGCCTCTCCTCCGTCGCCTCCGCATCTCTCGTCCTTTCCCCGACCGTGGAGGACGAGGATGAGGACGAGGAGGAAGGCTTCCCGTCTTTGCCACAGTTTCATCCACACAGCACACTCCCACCATCACGCCACATACGCCACCTGTGTTTGTGTGTCTGCCGCTGTGTGTCCTCCATGCTGTCGCTGCTGTCTGGTGTGAAGTTTTAAAGCTACTAACAGTAACCCAGAGCCTGGTAACACCTTTTACACTCTATAATAGTGCATTCCTACTTTATTCTACACTTATTTCTACAGTAGGAGATGTAAAATAGACACTAGGGATTGAACTGCAGCATTAGCTACTCGTCAGATTCTGCAGGATTTTTAGGTATTTTTGTTCAACATGAGGTCTGAGTTCACTTTGATTCCTCAGATAACCGATCCTCATGACCTTGCCGTCTTATTTGTTGTTGTCTTGTTTTGTTCTCCACTTGCGCTGCCATCTGTGTGCCTCCTTGCTGAGTGTGTGTGTGTGTGTGCGTGCGTGCGCGTGCGTGCGTGCGTGCGTGCGTGCGTGCGTGTGTGTGTGTACTCACGCTGCCTTCTGTCTTCTCCTGCGTCTATAAAACTGTAAATCTGGCGTCCAGCCTCTCCCCTTATTGTGTAAAAGCCAAATGTCTGCAGCAGGCCAGACGAAGACTTTCCACCGCCGTCAGAAAAAGGCCTTTTGTGCTTTTACGTTTCAGGGTTTCTGCTTCTAGTCACGTCCAGAACACATAGAACAGCGATTAGGAAAATAGACTAAACCTGAATTTATGCTGGAACCACATTATCATGCTGAATAAGCTCATATTTTTGTTTTGTATTTGACAAAATGAAACCAACAATCGATGTAAATATGAAAAAAGTTATGAAACCCTTTTTAGAACATTCCTCCTTAAATCTTCAGACCAGGGGTGTCAAAAAGCAGCCCACCAGAGGCTCCAATCCGGCCCACGGGACGACTTTGTAAAGTGTAAAAATTCCAGAGAAGACATTAACTGCAGATTCTAAATTAGTACAACTGTAAATTTAAAATAATTTCAAGACCTTGACAAGGAAAATACTAGAGTTGTGTTCCCTTTTTGTCTTGCTTGTGTTTTTTGTCAATTTTTTTGTAATTTGGTTTCATTTGTGTAACTTTTTGTCTCGTTTTTGTCGCTTTCTAACTTTTTTGTCAATTGTTTTTGTTTTGTTTCATGTCATTTGTCTCATTTTTGTAATTTTTGTAATATTTTGTCTTGTTGGTTGTCTTTTTTGTCTGACTTTTGTCATTTTGATCATACAGTGAATCCTCTATGGTTCACTTCCAGATGACTAAATGTTGTGTTCCTTTGTCGACACTGTGATCTGGAAGTTGTAATGTGGAAATGATAAACTGGGGTTGAATGTTTTTGAAATTGAATTTATTTTTCTGAACAAATTTCATGTTGTTCATGATGTTTTATACAAAGATAATTCCTTAAACGTGAACATTTTCAGAATGTACCGTTTTTCGCAGTAAAACAAAGGAAACATAAGGAGTTGTGGTTATTTATAGATTATAATGCTGTGATTTTACTGGTCCGGTCCACTGGAGATCAGACTGGGTTGAATGTGGAACCTGGACTAAGATGAGTTTGACTCTCCTGCTTTAGACCATCAGACAGAAATTTTAGTATTTAGACAAAGATAGCAACCGCTGAACCGTTAATCAAAATATTGTCAAAGTCACGATAATGCCAAGTGTAATCTCTAAATCACAGGAGCTGCAGTTTTTCTATGAAGGTAAAATCATAACGAACTATTTTAAATCCAACTTTGTCTTGCTGTAGAGATGCCTCAGTCTATAACTCATATTCTCCAGACATAACATGCATGTTTGGCAAAAACACGATGATCATTTTAACATCCATCCATCCATCCATTATCTATACACCGCTTAATCCTCACTAGGGTCATGGGGGGGCTGGAGTCTATCCCAGCTGACTCAGGTGAAGGCAGGGGACACCCTAGACAGGTCACCAGTCTGTCACAGGGCTACATACAGAGACAAACAATCACTCTCACATTCACACCTACGGGCAATTTAGAATGATCAATTAACCTCAGCATATTTTTGGACTGTGGGAGGAAGCCGGAGTACCCGGAGAAAACCCACGCATGCACAGGGAGAACATGCAAACTCCATGCAGAAAGATCCCGGGAAAGCCGGGACGCAAACCAGGGACCTTCTTGCTGCAAGGCGAAAGTGCTAACCACTACGCCACTGTGCAGCCCTCATTTTAACATATTCCCATTAAAATTGTGTCAAATATAGCATCTGCAATGTGTTCAAATGATCACGGTTGGCAGATGGTTTTTCTTGCATATCATTTATCCATAGTTGCGTGACGTTTCAGCTCATCAAAAAACGTTTTGCTGCTTTCATTCTAATAAATCCTAAAGTACAATTGAACAGAAATTACAAAAACATTCCTTCCCGAAGACCCAAACATCTATCTTTTAGAAAATGCTAACAGTGTGGTTCATAAATACATCTGTAGCTCGTCACAAAAAAAATGTGTATTTATTCTGCTCCTGGAAATGTTCATGGATAAGTTCTGTTTCTATTTGCCAGCTCTGAAGTTGTCGGTGTAGAATCAGTAGATGTAGAGAATGCAGTTAGATGCTTTTTCTGCACCTTTAGGTGTTTCCTTAGTGTCCTTACATGCTCTCCCAAAAGACTTTTATTATTACATGCTTCATTTTCCAGTATAGTATTTGCATTCTTCCCCTAACAGGCTCATAGTTTAGGTGAAGCGTTAATAAAATTACCTTAGTTTCCAGCTCTGAATGTGTAAACTTTGTCAGTTAGAGATTAGTTTTGACTGACAGAGTTTAAAGCTTCTCTGAGGGCCTTTGTGTGTCTTTCTGTCGCTTTGTTTGTCTTCACTGTGATTGGCTCCAAACCTCTGTCTATTCTGACATGTGCTCTGATTGGTTCCCCATCTTTCATTCATGAACAAATGGTGACAGTCTCTGTGAATGTAGTGTTGATTAAAATGCTAATGAAGTCATTAACAGGTCCTGAAAACCTCAAAATATCTTGATTTAAATGAGAATAAGAAGTAATACTTTCACTGCTACCATTCTCAGAGACTTCACACGTTCTCCTTCTGTGGTTTTTCCTCATGATTTGTTCTGTTCAGTCTCACTTTGTGTTTAGTGGTTAACCTTTTAAGCTTGTTGCCACACATCTGTCTCAGTGTAAAGTAGTATCAGGCTATGGTTTTACCTTTCATTTTGGCGTTTGTTTTAACATCTTCATAAAATACCACAGCTTGTCTGTTCTCTTTCAAAAAAAAAAAAGTTATAAATAGATGAGTAGGACTTTGTTGTAAGAATTCATCCTGTATAATTAAACCAAAAATTGCTTTAAAATGGCAAGTGAAACCGTAGCCTCTGTTGGCAAATGTGTGCAGTGTTTTCAATATATTGTTAGTCATTTTTGAGTGTCTTATATTTTCTGTTTTTCATCCTTTAGCAAATCCAGCACTATCATGAGGCCAAAGGTCCCTCCACCGCTTCCTCCTAAGGTAACGCACAGTCACACTTTTCACTTTTAATCAGTCCCTCCGGGACTTTGTGGGCGTTTTTCCAGATTGTTGCATCCTAAATTGCCTGAATTCGCAGCCGCTTTTCTAAAAAATTGTGATGTAAGTTGCGATGTATTAAGCGTATTTGTTGCAATGAAATTGCGGGAGACAGTGACAATTGATAAAAAGTTGCAATTTTTCAGCTTTTAGAACATGTTTCAACATTTTAATTGCCACTATTTCTTCCTAAACTAATTATTTAAACCCATTTCCACCAGCTGCCATACCACGGTGGGAAACTAACAGCAGCCAGATACTGGTTTAACATGAAGTGGTTGGTAGATTTAAGGCACTAAATGATCATTTACTATTGAATGAATCATATTTGGACATATCTGTCAGTGGTTTAAAGAGTTAATTTCACATCCTGGTACACATGTGTTCACACGCACACGGCTCGTCGCATCATTAATGAACCTAACTTCCCTTCATTCTTTCAGAGATCCAACAGATCTGGATCAACAGCTTCCATCATGGTGATTTATCTGGTCTGGTAGAGGTCTGGTAGAGGTCTGGTACTGGTCTGGTAGAGGTCTGGTACCTGTCTGGTACTGGTCTGGTAGGGGTCTGGTAGAGGTCTGGTACTGGTCTGGTACTGGTCTGGTAGGGGTCTGGTAGAGGTCTGGTACTGGTCTGGTACTGGTCTGGTAGGGGTCTGGTAGAGGTCTGGTAGTGGTCTGGTACTGGTCTGGTAGGGGTCTGGTAGAGGTCTGGTACTGGTCTGGTAGGGGTCTGGTAGAGGTCTGGTACTGGTCTGGTACTGGTCTGGTAGGGGTCTGGTAGAGGTCTGGTAGTGGTCTGGTACTGGTCTGGTAGGGGTCTGGTAGAGGTCTGGTACTGGTCTGGTACTGGTCTGGTAGAGGTCTGGATCAACAGCTTTCATCACGGTGATCTGTCTGGTCTGTTTCCACTCCTTTCAGACGTTCTCCTAATATGTTTTGGTAGAAAAGTGTTTGTCAGTCGATGATTTTCGTTTGTTTTCCACCACAATATTTCATGGGTGTAAAACAGTGTAGCTCCGCTTTGGTGAAGAACATCAGGGAACTGTTTTTCACCACCTTTATCAGTAATTGTTGTTGGTAAATGAGGGACATTAGAATGGGACATGTC
Source organism: Amphiprion ocellaris (assembly GCF_022539595.1). NCBI lineage: Eukaryota > Metazoa > Chordata > Actinopteri > Pomacentridae > Amphiprion > Amphiprion ocellaris. The sequence goes on from NC_072781.1 coordinate 1,695,830, forward strand.
TGCATCTTCAAACCACAAACAAGGAAGTGAATTCAGTGACGTACGTGCATTATGTTTGGACTGCTATGATTGGTGGAACTCACGGGAGGTGGGCCACAATTGCGGAAAGGTTGCGGTGATTGGACAAAATTGCAACGTTTCACAGAGATTGGTTGAATTTGCGTTAATTGTTGGGATCGAAACATTGTGAATTCCTTTAGGGACTGATTAAAGGATTTGCCTGCTAAGAATATAAAAATCCAGCTGACTGTCCTCGTTATCTTTCCCGCAGCCCAAGTCCATCTGCTCGTCCCAACAGCCGCCACAGCAGCAGCAGCAGAAACAGGACGACAGCCAATCGCACAGCGAGGACGATGGCGGAGGGGGAGGGACCATCAAGCGCTGTCCGGTCCCGGAGACGCCGAGCCCCGCCAAGCCCGCCTCCAACGTCCCGCCGCGGCCGCCGCCCCCCAAACTGCCGCCCCACCGCCGCAGCAGCCTAGGTAACGAGAGCCCGAAGCGCACAGACGTGGAGCACTCTGCCCCAGAGGATGATGGGAGCTTTAGGCATTTCTGGGAGTGGCTCCACACGCCTCACACTGAGGAGGAGCTGGAGGAGGCGTGGGAGGTGCTGAAGGAGGTGAAGGAGGAGCAGGAAAAAGAGGAGGAAGAGAGTAAGAGCAGCTGATTGGTAGACGGGTGTCGTCGTCCCCCCCCACTGCTATTGGTTGTGTGGTCTCCCATTAGTCAGTCCTCCTAGTCTGATTGATTTCTCTGTTCCACTGAGTCCATTAACAATAATGCTTTTATTTTTTTTGTTTGTTAGTAGTTCCTTCCGTTCATCAGCTCCCGCTCAATATAACTGTTTGTCTCCAGAGTCATTTTTGTGAAGGTTGATTGGTTGTTCTAACCAATCAGAAGCTGCTGCTGCTCCCCCTCACTTCTTAGGAGGAAGAAAGAAGAGGAGAAAACATTGTCCTGGCTGAACTCAGACTAATCACATAGAAATGAATGATGCAGGGAATGATATCATCTATTATTGGTTTGGATTCTTTAACAAAGAATTTAGTTCATTATCAGCTCATATTTTGCCAGATACCAGATTTTCTTGTTCCATTTGCCTAATTTGAAAAACTAATAACCAAAGTGTTTTATTGAACAGCAATAAACAGGAAAACAAACACCAAAACAGAACAAAATTAGCTTTTAATTCCGTTTTCATGTCAACACCTACCAGAAACCGATTCCTGTATGACTGGAGTCTATTGAAGGTTTCTGTTTACATCAGTGTAGATCATTTTCTAGTTTCTTAGTCAAGCTAAACATTTTTTATCATATATTTTCATGACTTTGAGAGAAGTTTAGAGTCAATAAAATCCTACTTTTATTACTAGTTGAGCTTAGGATTGAATAGTTGGCAGTGATATGCCACTTTGGCCTCTCTATTTCAGGGGTGTCAAACTCATTTTCGTTCAGGTTCCACATTCAGCCCAATGACTTTACTGGACCGGACCAGTAAAATCACAGCGTAATAACCGATAAATAACCACAGCTCCACATTTTCCTTTGTTTTAGTGCAACAAAATATGTTCTGAAAATGTTCACATTTCAGGAATTATCTTTTTACAAAACATCATGAACAACCTGACATTTCTTAAGAAAAATAAATTCATTTTCATCTACATTATTCCTCAGTTTATTATTTCCACATGACAACTTCCAGATCACAGTGTCAACAAAGGAACACAACATTTAGTCATCTGGAACTAAACCATATAATATTTTACTTTATGATCAAAATGATAAAATTCAGGCAAAAAAGACAAAAAACAACAAAAACAAGCCAAAATATTATAAAAAAAACGAGGCACAAAATGACAAAAAATGAGACAAATGACACGAAACTCAACAAAGAGGCACAAAAATTTAGACAAAAAGTTACAAAGTGCTAAAAAAATGGACAAACAACAAAACCGAGGCAAAAAAATTATATAATTGACACAAACAAGGCAAAAAATGACAAAAGGGAGAAACAAAATGACCAAAAATATACCAACAAGAAAAGCAAGTCAAAAAAACACAGAACGACAAAAACGATGCACAAAACAACGAATAAAGCCAAACACAAAATGACAAAAATAAGACAAAAAAACATAAGCGAGACAAAAAGTAACGTGAGACAAAAGGCAGCAAAAACAAGACAAAATATTACAACAAAACAACCAAAAAACAATCTAGTATTTTATGATCAAAACAACTTGTCATGGTCTAGAAATTATTTTAAATTTATAATTGTACTAATTTACAATCTGCAGTTAATGTCTTCTCTGGAATTTTTACACTTTGAGGGCCGGATTGGACCCTCTGGAGGACCGCTTTTGGCCCACGGGCCGCAGGTTTGACACCCCTGCTCGATTGGATTATTTTAATTGATTGAGAGAACATAGAGCTCGTCTGTTTTTGAGGAGATATTTGGAGTTAAAAATTGGAAAACGTGGTCAAATTCTAGTCGGAATACAAGATGAAATAGTCCAGCAAACCTTCAGCAGAGCTCAGGTGGAGCTTCATTTAAGTCTTTTCCTCTCAAACACGGCGACAGATGTTTTATTTTTCAAACTTTTTAGCACCAGAGTATGACAGTCAGATTGATTGGTTGCAGTAAATGAGACTTAATTGACCAAATGTGATAAATTCTCACCGTCCTTCGCTCATGACTCTATTTGATCCTCTGTATTCTTCTTGCTAGCCTCCCTCCTTCCCTCCCTCTCTGCTCCCAGTAGTTTGTTGTGTTTTTTAACCGTTTGACTTCTTCTCTCCGTCTTTACGGCTCAGATTGTTCTCATTAAAGCCAACGATGTTTATGAGAATGTGTCGGTGTGTGTGTGTGTGTGTGTGAGGCTTCGATATGTCTTTACATTCGCAGCTTTTCTGTCCTGTAAACGCTCAGAGCTGCTGTCTGTGTTGTTGCAGGTAATGGGCTGAACTCTCCCCATAACGGAGAGAGGGATAGTCCAGCAGAGAGGCAGTCCACCATGCCCCCTAGTGTCCCCATACGGAAAGACAAGAAGGATGTGCCGGTGAGTAGACGGCAGTTTGCATTGGATATTTTTGCAGAATTGGAAAAAAAAAAAAAAATCATAAAAATGGACATCATTCTGGGGTAGAGGGGAAAGACCAGGCGCTCAGTTTATTATAACTGGTGATATTTATATGGAAAGAGAGAATAAAAGGGTGGTTTTATTTACCACTTGTACATAGTTTGTGCTGCAATAACTGTAAGTCATGTATCATTACATTTATCTTCAGATTCTTTATTCCCTTCTCGTCAAATTGCAGCGTCTCATCTTTCGTTTTAATCGTGTTTTTAATCTGCGTTTGTCTTTGCCTCAGAAGCCGATCAGTAATGGTCTCCCTCCAACACCCAAAGTCCATGTGAGTATCAGTCTCTTTTTTTTTTTTTTTTTTTTTTACCTGTTTTGTTTTGAAAATTCTTGTTTATTTGGGCAAAATTTGTCCCTGACATTGCGTGACGTTGTAGGAAACGTATTCTAGCACTTAAATTCCTAACTTTGAGGCTTTAAATTGGACTTTTCAGTTGGTTATCCCCCCAAAAAAGTAAATCCAATATCATTATTGCATTATCATGTGTGATATTACTTATTGCCTCAGTATAATTGCCAGAATTAGTTCTATTCTAGCCTTATTTTAGCTTATGTATGTATTTATATCTTACTTCTTTCAACTTTTAGGCACAGCATTTCTTATGTTATTGTTTTGAGCAGTACCTGGAACAATAATTTTCTTCGGGATGAATCAAGTTTTATCCTAACTTATCTTAAGTCAAATTAGAACCCCACATAATTTGCTCCTTTGGTAAACAACACAAAGCAAGAACTCCATGGGAAATAGAATTTGTAGCTCAGCAGAGTGTTTTGTTCGAGCATTTTACCCTTAATAGCTGTCAGAATAGAACAAAACAAGCCTCTAAATGAAGATATTAATCCTTTGTGTTGCTCTTTTTTCCTCTAATTTGCAGATGGGTGCGTGTTTCTCCAAGGTGTTCAACGGTTGTCCTCTGAAGATCCACTGCGCTACTTCATGGATCAACCCTGACACCAGAGGTAAGGAAAGGAAAACTCTAAATGGTTTGGTCAGATCAAACGCCACGTCTCTTTTTACGGGTGTCTAATGTTCGCTGCTGCGTTGCAATAAGTTCTGGTAAAATGTTTTTCAGACCAGTATTTGATATTCGGAGCTGAGGAGGGAATCTACACGTTAAATCTAAATGAGCTGCATGAGACGACGATGGAACAGGTGAGATTTTTGAGATTATGGTAATACAGGAGGTCCTCGGTTTACGACGTCCTCGACCTACGACGTTACATGGAACTAGTTGACGAGCGGATGAATACGTCGTCACGCGGCGCTATCAGGCAGCTTTGTTTCCATTCTCCGGTTGTACATCATCTTGAATTGTACTGCATTCACTAACTTTTTGTCCTTCATTATAGCTCCCAGCGTAAGTCAGACTCTTCTGATGCTTGGAAGAAAAGGAAATCCGTCTCCATGGAAGTGAAATTAGATATTGTAACAGACTGATATTGTTGTTGATGTTGAGGTTTCAATGTTTATTGTTCAGTTCCAGATTTACCTAATGTCAGTGAACGTGTCGTGTTTAGTTAGCTCACCTCTGATTTGTGTCTCATTTTTTGTCATTTTGTGTCTTGTTTTTGTTTTGTTTCTTGTTTGTCATTTCGTGTCTCGTTTTTGTCATTTTGTGTCTTGTTTTTGTCATTTTGTCTCTAATTTTTGTCATTTTGTTTCTTGTTTTTGTTGTTTTGTGTCTCATGTTTGTCTTTTTGTGTCTAGTTTTTGTAATTTTCTGTCTTGTTTTTGTTGTTTTGTGCATCATTTTGGATGATGGGCAGTACATGTTAAAGTAGAGAGCACTGTGGGAGTTTAGCAGCAACGGGCACCATGACAAAGACTAATGAGGAGGTTCAAGACCTAAAATGTTCCACCTTTAAATTGTAGGAGCTTCAGGAGAAACCAGCCGGACCAGTCCAATTATTGTTCAGTTCCAGATTTACCTGATGTCAGTGAACGTACCATGTTTAGTTAGCTCACCTCTGATTGGCTGAGAGTCAGCAGTAGAGAGAGCTGGGAACGGCAGCTAATTCTGGAGCTAAGTTATGGGGTTTTTCTAGTTCTTCTGGCGTTGGCTACGGCCCACAGTAGCCTGTGTGAAGGTTCAATAAACCAGCAGAGAAGCAGATAAAGTCTCACTCGTTCATCACAGAAGGTCGCTACAATATAGTAAAACACTCAAGTTGTAAAAACAGGTCAACATATTCTGTTATCTTCTAGAAAAATGATTCATACGTACATGAAAGTCGTTGGTATTCATGACTTTATGAAGAACTGATGGATACCGTGATGCATGGAATGGCTTTGGTTACATTTTCACTGGTGTTAAGATAAGATCTATTTTATTAATCCCGGAGGAAATTATTTTGCCAGAGTACAATACAATAAACAAAGGTTAGTGGAATATACACAATTACACAGAGGTTAGTAGTAAAATAGAAATAACAAAGAATATAAGGTACAGAATGTAAGTTTCTAAAAGTGTGTGAAGTGTCTCGAAAAAAATAAAGATAACAGGGACAAAATGTGTACTAAAACTAATAACAAGAAATATTAACAGAAAATGAACGGAAGTAAGAGTAAACAGATGTAAGAGTTCCGACTTATATGGAGCTGTAGGAACTGAACTCATAACATAACAACGTAAATCGAGGACCTCCTGTATGCTTCATGAAAATATGATCATTTTGGTTCCTAATTTTAGTTTTGTAAGTGAAAAAATGCACAATTCTGATGTTTGCGAATAGAAAATTTCAATTAGCAAACTTTTGTTTCATCCTATCTGAGTTTTGTTCCACCACAGTGCTCATTAAATGTCTTCTGTCTTTACTCTGTGCAGCTCTTCCCTCGGCGGTGTACTTGGCTATACGTCATGAACAACTGTCTTCTTTCCATATCTGGTGAGTTCTAGCACTAGTTCCTCTCAACTTAAACGTGATCTTGATTGTTGTTGTTTTTTTCGTATCAGTTATTTTGTTCTAATGTCTCGTTTCTTGCGTCAGCATTGTGCTAACCTTCTCCTCTGTTCTCTGTTCAGGAAAAGCCTCCCAGCTGTACTCCCATAGTCTGAGTGGTCTGTTCGAACAGGCCCGGCAGTTACAGAAGCTGCCCGTATCCATTCCCACACACAAGCTGCCTGATAAGATGATTCCCAGGTAGCTGCCACCAGGAACTTATTCACTACCTCTCATTTCCTTTTGTTTAGTTTATTTGATCAGGTGTATGTTATACTTCACACCTAGTTACTTTACCCTCTGACGTCACTGTAGTTACAATAACTTCACAACAAAACTTCATCAGTGTAACTTTATGTCAAGTTTAAAACCAAAAGTTCTGTTCTTGGTGATGCATTTCTGTCTTTTTTTGTCTGATTGTAGGAAGTTTGCTGTGTCCAATAAAATTCCAGACACTAAAGGGTGCCAAAAGTGCTGCGTAGGTGAGTTCAAACAAAAGATGATTTTATTTTACTATTTGTAGCACTGCTCATTTTATGGCTCTGTTGTACTTCAAGTTCGAGACTGGATTTGTTTAACAGAATTAAATTCTTGCCTATTACAATAATCTACATAAACAGTATAAAAGATAGCATGATGATGTGTTTTTTTGGTGTTATCTTTGTAGCATCCTATAGAAAACATGCAGAATTTTACTGTTAGCACTTAAAAAGGCAATGCAAAGTACTGCTTTTTTAGTCTTTGCAAGATATAAACATTTCACAGGGGATGTTGAGTTTACTGCACACAGAAACCAGGAAGCAAAATTAAAATGTCTGGTTTCCCTGCAGTTCGTAACCCGTACACCGGCCATAAGTACCTGTGTGGAGCCTTCCAGTCCAGCGTCATGCTGCTGGAGTGGGTCGAGTCCATGCAGAAGTTCATGCTCATCAAGGTCAGTTTTACTCACTCTTAAGCTCATTTTATCGCAAAATAAAAACATTAAACACACAGGCACAGTTTTCATAGTACTGGCAAAGTTTTCTGATTTTTTTTTTTTTTTTTTAAAAAGTGAATTTAAGCTCTTAAGATTATAACAATGTCAGTTTAAAGACCGATACCAGCTCCGAACTTTACTCTTTAGGGTCTGCTATGCTGTGTTTTTGAGTAAATTTAAATGCAGATAAATTTGAAATCAAACTCGTATTAATTCATAATAATCACTATTGGGATCACAATTATTTATCACAATTATTCCTCGGTTTTTAGGGACAGATTATGTTTATTGTTTTTACGTCCAAGTTGTGCTGCATTTATGCTAATGTGCAAATCTTTGCATCAGAATTGTACTTAAAACAAGGTTCTTTCTTACCTGATGAATTCAGTGCATCTCTTACATGCAAAATGAAAACAAAATTGTGTCCAAATTGCCTCAGCTGCTGAATATCTAGTGATCAATAGACACTACAAATTATAAATGATCCATGAACGCATCATACGCTAGCAGACTGTGCAGAGAAACCTGTAGCCTCCACTTAGTTACTGCAGCGTCTTAGACAAGTGTGACCAAAAAATACTTGAATAGTGTAAAATAAGGCATTCTAATATCAGATTTACTCAAAAACCCAAGTGATTTTATCTGATTGGGCTGTTTTCTATGAGCAGAAAATTCAAAGCATGCATTTAAAACATCAGAATCACAGTCGACCAAGTTTATTTAATTGTGTGAACTCACATTCAGGATTGTTAGTAGAGTTATATAAATTCTACAGTCCTAATTTGGGGCTTTTTTATGTTATACTCTTTGAAAATGTCCATTTATAATGCTACTGATAAAAACACTTCTGGAAGCTTGCATTAGTCAGACTTCTAAAACTCCTCTTCATCCACAGAACATTGATTTCCCGTTGCCGTGTCCACTGGAGGTCTTTGAGATGTTGGTGGTCCCGGAGCAGACCTACCCTCTGATCTGCGTGGCGGTCAGTAAAGGAATCGAACTCAACCAGGTGGTCCGATTCGGCACCGTCAACCCCAACTCTACCTCCTCCTGGTTCACAGAAGCAGGTTTGAACAGCCTGACTGGTTCTGTTCTGTTAAACCAGCATCATTTAAACGTTTCTGGAGCCAAACTGACCCCTTGCCTCCGTCTTCCTCCCTGCAGACACGCCACAGACATGCGTGATCCACGTCACTCAGCTAGAGAGGGACACCATCCTAGTCTGCCTCGACAGTGAGTCACTCATATATTTTGCATTTTTGCGACTATTTTTAATCAGAATGCAGAAGTTTTTGCAGCAGCTTCAGTTTCACTCAGCTGCTCATCTTTGTTCTGTTCTGCAGGGTGTATAAAGATCGTGAACCTCCAGGGCCGGTTGAAATCCAGCAGAAAGCTGTCGGCTGAGCTCACCTTCAACTTCCAGATCGAATCCATAGGTAAAGGAGAAACACTTAAATCATATCTCACACCATAGAATACTACTGAGGACGTAAATATGGGAACAGAATCGAGGAATTAGGGGGAATTGAATTGACATTTCAGTGAATGTGCACCAGCTGATCTGTAATCCATAAACAAGCGCTAATCTTTATTGTTTTTTTCTGTTTGGTTTTTTTTGTTTGTTTTTTTGCAGTTTGCCTCCAAGACAGCGTCCTGGCCTTCTGGAGACACGGCATGCAGGGACGGAGTTTCAAGACCAACGAGGTGAGAGCAATACTGAATCTATCTGTGTGTGTGAATGTTTAGAAGAAGGAAATGCACCTTTAGACATCATGACATATTATTTAATATTCACTATAATAGGATTTTGGTGAATTCGTGTGTTATAGTGGCTCAAACTTATTACTCTAATCAGATTTTTATTATATTTCACAATGACTGAAGACAGAGATTTTAGCAGCATATATTCAGTTTAAAGACAGTGAGAATCTATTTCAGTCTGCCGTGAGAAACGTCTGTTTTCCTGCAGTAAGTTGCGTCATTATGACCTCTGAACTCTGTGTGAATCCTCCACAAACATCCCATCTCCTGTGATTTTTCCTGCTTTAAAACGGCTCAGTTGGTCCATTTTTCCTTCTGAGTCGGACACAAGTTGTACAAATAAATTGTGTAGCAGAAAAAAAAGTGACACACACATTCTGCATCTGCGACTTTAGCTCAGAGCAGATTCTCTGGTGTAACATTAAGGCATGAACTCACAACAACAGTCTCTCCAGCGGTTAATGTTGCCATGACGATGGAGTCAACAATAGGGAAATAAATCACATTAAAACCGCCTGGAGGCTGCGAATCATCTGCAGCTGTAAACTCACTGTTACTGATGGAAATGAAGTTTATTTCAAATTGAGAAACGTTCCACTTGATAAAGTTTTGTCTTCATAACACGCAGTTTTGTTTGGATTGAGTTGTTGTTCGACTCAGAAGCAGAATGAGGTTGGATGAAGGTTGTGTAGATATTTCAGATCTGAATATTTACTGAGGGGAACAGTCAACATTTCTACCACAAATCCATCTGAAACTAAGTCATTATCACAACCTGATGAAGTCTTAATTCTGAGTTTATACAGATATCTGATACGTTAATTCTCATATCAGTCTTAATGTCTGACTGTAAAGTTGTGTTCAGACTTTAACTTTATCTCTGCATTAAAACCATATTTGAATTAAATGAATCCAATAGAACAGAACAGAAACACTTCATTGGTCACCAAGGGTAAATTCTGCTGTTACAGTAGCAGAAAGAGTAAAATGACCACCACCACTATAGGAAAACATAAAATATGATAGAAATAAAAATATAGGAAAGGTACAAAATGCACTATAAAGTGTAAAATATATTATGAGTCTGTAAACAAACATGCCACTAAAATGTTCAACCTTACTGAACTTTTTTTTCTACAACGAGTTAAATGCAATCTGTTGGCAGATTAAATCCATGCAAGTAATGAAAGCCAAAAAGATTGATTTACTCATTTACACAACATTACAAACTGTTCTGCAGTGTTTGGCCACGTGATGAGCGTTCACAGTTGTGAATCTGTTCCTCCAAAAAAATGAAAGTTGTTCGTGTCTCATGGGAACATAAAAGCTCAAAGCTGATTTTCTTCTCTCTCCGCTGGAGGTTTCTTCTTGTTAAAAGGCAGATTTTCCTCCTGACTTTCACCAAAACACTTTATAAACAGGGAATAGTTTGGTTTCTCTCAATAATATCGTAACATCTTGACCTTCTACTGTGCACCCTGAGATGATTTATGGTATGATTTGGCATTGTATAACTAAAAATTTCATTGAACACATCTCCACCAACACAGGTTCTTGCATTTTTAAATGCATGACTCTGCCTGGTAACAAAGAAAAAGCATCTGTTTGAAATTGAGAAATCAGTAGTAGTAGTAGAAGAAGAAGAAGAAAATCACAAGAGGCAAGATATAGACTATACAGTGAGTAGGTTATGAGATCAAATACAAACCAATAGGATAAATATTTTTGCGTGTGAGCAGCATTATTAAAGATGACAGTGTGAGTTATTGTTTTCAGTTTGTTGTTCTTCATCTCTGTTGGGACAAACTTGAAAGAGTTGCAGTTAAAAATGTGTAGAAATGATTCAGTAACATCCGTGTTTAAGGTTGTTGTTCACTCAGATTTACCGTTTTCATTCAGTAAACTCTCACTTTTTACTGGAGCTTTTCACATCTCACTGTAACCTGAGGATAAACATAAAGATGCCTCAATTTCTGAACAATTTCCAGCCCTAAGTTTCTCATTTTAGCCTCAGCATGTAGCGGCTGTTCCTGACTAAATCTGTGGATGTTATTTGAGGTGGAAGTTTCATAAAAACAGCCTGAGGGTTCAGTCTTTAAAGCACCACCTGGTAGCATAAACCAGGGATGTTTTATTAACTCGTTTTTGCTGCTTTTAAGGTCAAGCCATGAATATTTTACTGCACCTTCATGCATTTTCACCTTTCCTGCTTTTCTCTCTCTTTTTTTTTCCAGATCACTCAGGAGATCTCCGACAGCACACGCATCTTTAGACTACTGGGATCAGACAGGTGAGAAACAACACCAAACATCCTCTGTTCTCACTTCATCACACACAAACAAACACACACATGCAGGTCTGTGTTAACACCCTCTCTGATGTCTCACCACCGAAGACGAGCCGACTGTAGAGATCCAGACACTGAGGACAGAGGCCTCAATCTGCCCAGGTACCCTCACCGCTCACCGGCCTCAGACGGCCACAAACTCTGCCTCTTTCTGTCAGGACTCTGGAGGTCTGCTTCATGCCAGAGGTTATCATCAGGAGGGTTTAGACTGAGGGGGACATAGAGAGAGGGAGGGGATTTTTAAAGATTTTAATTCTTAAATCATCAGAATATAGACACTGAAATCATCTCTGCCTGGTTTTATGCTTAATTGGGTAATCAATCAATCAATCAGTGCCGTGCCGTTCAGCGTAGACAATCATTTTTCTCCATCTAATCTGATATTTTGCTCTCTGAATTGTGACTGTCAATCATTCCATGTTTAGCCGTGATGTCAGTCCATCTGTCGTCTTCATTCCGTCTGCCTCGTCCTCTCTTCACATTAACTTTTCCAGTTGTGGCGACATCTTCCAGGGTCTCTCTTTATCATGTGTCCAAACAAAGGTTGCTCACCGTTTCCTAATTTCAGGGGTGTCAAACTCATCTTAGTTCAGGTTCCAGACCATAATAACCTATAAATAACCACAACTCCTAATGTTTCCTTTGTTTTAGTGCAAAATAGTACATTCTGATGTTCACATTTAAGGCATTATCTTTTTACAAAACACCATGAATAACTTGAAGTGTCTGAAGAAAAATAAGTTCAATTTCATCAACATTCAGCCTCAGTTTATCATTTCCACATTACAACTTCCAGATAACAGAGTGCCGACAAAGGAACACAACATTTAGTCATCTGGAACTGAACCAATTTTTACACTTTGAGGGCCGGATTGGACCCTCTGGAGGACCACTTTTGGCCCTCAAGCCACATGTTGGACACCCCTGCCTGATTTTTTTTTGTTGTTCAATAGTGTATAATTTGTCTTTAGTAATTTTAAAACATCTTCAATTTGACATTTTAAATAGTTAAAAAATGAAAAAAAAAATGACTGAGCCGTCAGATGCTGCAAGATGTTTCAGAAATCTACTGAGATGATTTTAGTGTCTATCTTCTCTCTACCAAGAATCTCTTTTGAATAAAAATGTGTGAATGTGTCGCATTTGGGTCCATTTAAGGGAGCATTAACAGCTTTATGAGAGCAAGCAGAATAAACTTTCTCTCTCCGCTGCGTTTTTTTTCCAAATAACCGTCTCCTGTGTGGGTTTCTGACTAAATCCTGGGTCTGGATTCTTTATTTTACCCGACGTTGTGTCATTTTAGTCCAAAAACTAATACCATGCAGGGGATTTAAGGATGAAACGGCCTCATTCAGATGTTCTTGGAGGCTAATCTAGATGTTATGTGTGTGTTTTTGTGTTTGTGCTGCAGGGTGGTGGTGCTAGAGAGCCGGCCGACGGACAACCCCACAGCCCACAGCAACCTCTACATCCTGGCAGGCCATGAAAACAGCTACTGAGACGCTCACAAACACACATAAACACTTTCCCCCGTCGCTATCGCAGACTACGGGGAGAGCTCACCCTCTGCTAACCTAACAGCCCTCCACCTGTGCGACCGGCAGGCGAGCAGCTCTCGGTTTGTGCAGATTTTAAAAAAGCACCGCGGTGTCGTCAGTGAAGCGTGTCGTGTTTAGAGCAGGTTTAAAAGCACCGGTTTGGGTTGAGATAGACGAGGAATCTCCTCTCTGCACCTTAGAAGACTTTCCTGATTCCATCCCGCCTCCCCCTGCTGCATTCTGGGAATAAAACCGCATCCAACACTACTTCTACTACTACTTCTACACATACTACTACTACTACTACTGCTACTGCTTCACAGAAGGCCATCCTGCACACAAAACCTTCTCATTCTCCTCTTTCCTGTTTCTTTTCTTTCTTTTTTTAAACCTCCCTCCTTTATTTATTGTGGCATGACGTAACTTAATCAACCGGGATCCTGTTTTATTAATTTTTTTATTTTAAAGGATGAAAAACAAAGACTAAAAAAAACAAAAAAAAGCTTTGCCGCTTCCCGCTGGCATCCATCCCCCGCCACCTCACACCACACACAAGTGCTTAATTGACCTCTATTTAATTGTTGTAAATATAAATGTAGTATTTTTTTGACAGAGATGAACACTAAGCGGACCGGTCGTTGTAGATAGGGCGTGTTTATAGTTGCAGATGTGAAACCATGGAGACGGAAATGTTCAGATTCACCCTCACCGATCAGGAGACAAGAAAGCCCCCCCCCCCCCGGCTTCAGCTATCCCATAATACTCCCGCCAAAGTGTCAGGACCGGAAGGCGACGCTCGATCGGTCACCCTGCATGCATCCGACGCCGCCGCGGCTTCCTGCTTGTTCGCACCATAGCTACTGTCGCCGGGGCAACGTTCAGAGTTCCATTGGGTTCGTTCCTCCATCGTTCCATTCATGTTTTTATGAGCTGTTTTAAAATCAGAACGTCTTTATTTGTTCTTTAATGCTCTTTTTTTTTTTTTTTTTTTTTTTTAATCGAACCACTGGTGTTAAAAATTTTGCACAAAGAAAAAAATGTATTTCATAAACAAATGTGATGTCATTATAATATATGACCTTGTGTGTGTGTGTGTGGGTGTGTGTGTGTGTGTGTGTGTGTGTGTGTGTTCGTAGACATAGAATATGCACATACGAGTGCATCGCGTACAGATCCGGCCTTTAATCAGTGGCGGCTGCTTAAAAAAGAACATCAAAAGCTGGATTTACACAGAAATAAACATTTTAAGCCACAATTTCAAGCATTAATGTCCAAAAAATAACATTTAAACACAAAGAGCTCTGAAATCCCTTTTTGGTCCAAGATAAACCTCTAAAACCTAAAACCTAAGAAGTGTGTTAAAGTTTCACCTTTACAGATTTTCTAAATAAAAATGATCCCTTAGTGTTCTAAAATGGCTTAGATGTAACTCTACACACCTGTTTCTTTTTAGATTTTGCATCTCGAGCACATCGTACTCAATGCTACGCTACGGCAGCTTGGAATATTAAATCAGGAGAGTCAACTTCATTCTAGTTCAGGTTCCACATTCAGCCCATTCTGATCTCCAGTGACCAGTAAAATCACAGTTTAATAACCTATAAATAACCACAACTCCACATATTTCCTTACATATGTACATTGTGAAAATGTTCACATTTAAGGATTTAATTTTTACAAAACATCATGAACAACCTGAAATTTCTGAAGAAAAATAAGTTCAGTTTCATCAACATTCAGCCTCAGTTTATCATTTCCACATTACAGCTTCCAGATCAGAGTGTCTACAAAGGAACACAACATTTAGTCATCTGGAACTGAACCATAGAGGATTTTACTTTGAAAAAAGACAACAAAACAACAGAACATTGCAAAAATGAGACACAAATGACATAAGCAAGAAACAAAATGAGAAAAAATAAGACAAACAACATGAAACAAAACAAAAAAGTGACCAAAAATTTTACAAAAAAGTTACACAAATGGACAAACGAGACAAAAAATGACAAAAGTATGAAACAATATGACAAAAATGACACCCAAAACAATGAATAAAGCAAAACACAAAATGACAAAAATGAGACAAAAAACACAAGCGAGACAAAAAGGAAACACAAAACGACAGAAATATGAGACAGATGATAAAAGTCAGACAAAAAACAACAAAAACAAGACAAAATATTTCAAAAATGAGACACAAAATTACAAAATAACAATCTAGTATTTTACTTTATGATCAAAACAACTTGTCATGGTCTAGAAATTATTTTAAATTTATAGTTTTACTAATTTACAATCTGCAGTTGATGTCTTCTCTGGAATTTTTACACTTTGAGGGCCGGATTGGACCCTCTGGAGGACTGCTTTTGGCCCGTGGACCGCATGTTGGACACCCCTGCATTAGAGTAATTCAGCTGTATGTGTTTGATGTTCTAGAAACCCTGAACGTTGATAGGATTCTGGTTCTTTAGGTTTGTTTTGTATCATCGCTACACTAAAATTTAAAGGTAGAAATGCTCAGCTAAGGCTTTGACTGCTTATTTTACTCATGAGACACCACATTTACATCCATTTACAGGTTGAAAATGCTCAATTTTCACTAGAATACGTCTTTAAAACAGTAAAAAGGTAATTTTAATGATTAAAAATTCACTGTAATTGATCTGATCTGGAACTACAAAACTCTAATCTGATGCTTGAGAAAGGAGAAAAACCAAAGCACTAGGAGCTTTTAAAACATGTTTAAAGTGAAACACAGAGCTAAAGCAGCTGATATCTGTAGCTATCCAGGAAAAATCTCATTATCCTGTTTATTTTCTCACTTTAGTACAGAATCCACCCTGGAAACGTCGCCCACTTTGTGCTTTTAATCAGATTTTAATTTCTGTGTAACTCTGAGCCTTTTATTTGTTCCAGTAACATTCTTAAAATCCCGTTTAAAGCTTCATCCGTCGCCGCTGTGACTCGAAAGGCACCGGAGATCACACTACATGCATGTAGATGCGCACGGCGTGGTGTGTAGGAGTGTGTGTGTGGCAGTACACTAGCAGTCCTTAAAGCTGTGACACTCGAGGTTTCTTCTGTTTAACACTAGTTTAGATGAACCGAACTGAGGGGGAAAATCTGTCGAATCTTCCAGAGCTCAAACTTAATTTCAACAACTTTAGTTGTCATCTCTGAATTTAATCACAAATGCAGCCTTTTTCTGTTTCTAAAAAACCTGCTTTTGCTGCCATCTTGTGAGTAATTTTAAGATTTTTTTTCCCATTATCTTGTCACAACCAAGTAAATATGGTTGATAAAACAGGAAAAACAGCAAATCCAGTGTTGTCCTTTAAATGTTCAGTAAATTGGAGATATATTCTTGGATCACAAGCTGCAGCTTCGTATAAAATGTGTCCCTAAATGGCTCTAAAGGAGAAATTCTGGCATGTAGGAGTTGGATAATGTAAGAAGAGATTTTAACAGCTGTATAAAGTGAAATCTGATTCCCTTCCAAAATCCAGAAAATTCAAATATTCTTGAACCTCTTGCAACCTTCACTGTGTTTTAATTGAGTTTATTTGTGGATAAAGTTTCAACTCAAACAAATCTGGCTAAATTTCAACATTTTAAAGTCCCTCTGAGGGGCTAAATTTCACATTTTTTTAAACAGAAGTGTTGCTTTGTGGCTGAAAAAGGCTCACTTCACATCTACAGAAGAGATAAATGTCAAATCTGTCATGTTTGTTCCATTTTCAAGTCCAGAAATGTGCTCCAGCTGAACACGGTTTCACCATTTATGTTTTTTTCCTCTTAAATATTTAGAATTCAGTCAAATCTCAGAAAAATCAAACGTCTTGGTCTTACTTTGAGTGCCCCAAATGAGCGATTTAGCCACAAAACTCGTGCTTCCTGCCAACATCCGTTCACACATCAGACCGGCCAGAACTTCAGGGCTGCAGCCAAGTTTTATTTACATTTTTTTTTTTTTTTTTTTTTTTTTTTTAAGCAAAAATTGCTCCATTATTGTCAAAAAGGTTCGGTTATTTCATTGATTTCGTGCCACTTTTGCTTGAATTAACAATAAATGTCCTGCATGACGGAGCTGTTCAACAGTTCATCGTGTGTTTGGGGAAAAAATTAATGAAACATTCCTTTAACCTAATGCCAAAATATGTTGTTAAAGCTCCTCATGGCCATATTTAGATGTTCTACCTCGTGGTTTGTCCTAGACGATTAAAAAAACAGACATTTCTGGTTCTTAAAAACAGCCGTCAGCAGTGTCTAAAGTTAAAGCTTGTTCTCTAAACTCAATCATTGTCCTCACAGTCAATGTGGAAATGAATAAAAATTACTCAAACATCATGAATACAAAGAAATTTCCACTAAAAATGACCTTTTTAGTGGAAAGTTCTATAAAAAACTCTGTTTATCTTGAATTTTGAGATTTCAAAAGCGTCCTTTCAAGCGGTTCTAACTTCTCCTGCCTGTTTTTGTTTTTCCGTGACTTTAAAACTTAAAAGCGTGCACGTCTGGGATGTTTCTAGCGTAACAAAAAGTTCACGTGGGATCTGTTTCGTAAAATTCTGCCATCGTAGACTCAGAATAAATCTGTAATTCTGAAAGCAGGCGTGAAATGTTCACGTCTGTTTTTGAAACTTGGATTAAATCACATGTGGAATAAATCACCAGATGTGTTGAAGTTATGAATTAGACACTCACTAAAGTAAACTCAGTTGGCATTAGGATGATTTTCCTGTCGCTAACTCCATCTCAAAGCAGATTAAATCCAGTTCCTGTGAGTTTATTCCTGCATCGGTTTGATCCAGGTCTCCTCCCAGCCTTCAGACTCCGTTAGGTCGCCTCTGTTCTGTCGCTTTTTACATCACCTTGGTCTTTTGTTTTCATGATGCAACGCATATGAAATGTAAATAGTGTAAAATAAAAATGGGTTTGTTTTACATACTGTATAATTGCCTATATTTTGTTTCAGAAGTGTAACAGATTTATGAGATGACAGGTTAACACATTAAAAAGAAGGAACTCAAGCTTTCCGTGTCTCTTGGTCATTTATCCTGGAAATTCTTCATTTAATCCAGCTGTGATGCATTTAGCTGCTCGGTTAGTGTCAGTAGAAACACCTGCACTTTCTGACAAGACATGAAAAGTGACGTGTTTGCTGTGAATAAGGGACTGGTGCTTCGTCCTGCATTATTTCACCACTTTAGAGAGCTCAGAAAGTTCAAATATAAATGTTTTTAGTGCAGATTTTAAACCCAGCAGCTTTAAACCTCCATCTCCAATCTATCTTGCACCATCTACAGGTAAAGACAGTATTTAATATCCATTTTTTGTGTGTTTGTGTGTGTTAATGGCTTCATATTTTACATTTTAAATCTATCACAGGATCCTTTTTTAGTCATGAGGATCAGCAGTTTCCGACTTTTTCAGCATTTAACCCTTTAAGGTTTAGTTGCACTGTGGCTGTATTCGTAGTTGGAAGTCGACCCTCGGCTTGAATTATTTTCAATCTCGCATCAGATGTAGAAATCTGAGGGAAAAGTCACTTTTACTGGGTTTCTTTCATTGCTTATACAGTCATGGAAAAATGATCAGACCACCCTTGTTTTCTTCAATTTCTTGTTCATTTTAATGCCTGGTATCACTAAAGGTACATTTGTTTGGATAAATAAGTCTGGTTTGTAGCTTCTCCAGGCTTCCTCCTAACCAGTAAGTTGGCTGGAGTGGACATCAACTGAAAACTGGATTCATCCCTAAAGAGAACCTTAGTCCAATCATCAGCAGTTCAATCCTTGTGATCCCAGCAAAGAGTAACCAGCTTTCCTCTGCCTTTCCTTGATGAAGGGCTTCTTCCTGTCCTGTGGGACTTCAGACCAGCTTCAACAAGTGGCTTTCCAACTGTCCTTGAAGAACAAGTCCCATTTCTCCATAGTGTCCACTCATTTTTAAGGTCCCTGGAGGTCTGAGGACGATTCCTGACAGGAACGTATGAGTGACGGTCATCTGGTGGGTAGAAAGACGTTTCCTGACCAGCTAGCAGTTTGGTAGAACCATGCTGGGCTTGTTTTTTCTTGGTGGAATGAACGGCTGTCTTGGAGATCTTCAGTTTTTTGGCTACCTGTCTCTCACTCATGATGGCTGCCTTTGTGGCTTCACATAATTCTTTAGTTTTAGGCATTATGTGAGAGCTGACAACTTCTGAGTTATGCTAGGGCTTGAATGTCAGCAGGAAACCACTCTAGGTCTTTGGATGTCATGAAATGTCCTCTTATAGACCCTGGGAATACAACGAAGCTGAAGCATGTCAAATAGGACATAAAGTATTATGGAATCAGCTGCATTTATTGTCATGTTCATTGTATTCTTCAGGTAATGTACCTTTAGTGGTACCAGGTATTGAAAAGGGTGGTCTAATCATTTTTTCCATGACTGTATATGGCTTTAGATCAAAGTCAAGTTAAAACTTTTACTTTAAGGCTATTAATCACAACGGTGAATTGCAATTACCTAATTAAGGTAATTATACAAGTATAAAATTGTAGAAAAACAGGAACATGGACATGACCTCAATGGAAGCTTAAACAGTTTTAAAGTTTTAGTTTTAAAACCTTTCCTACCTGTAACAGGCAACAGTTCTGTCTTCATTAATGGGCTATTCAAGGAAATGCAGTCCTGTGAACACAGATGATAACCATATTTTTTCTAATTCTTCAAAGAGATGCTAAATAATAAAATAGCTTATTAGAGAGAGCTTCTTAAGTACAAAAAGACAGTGTTGTTCTTTTCAAGTGGTCGTGACCGTGTTGTCTTCTCACAGAAAATACAACGATGGATTCAGAAAACAACAAGTGTGACAAACGGCATTGAGAAAAAATCAACCAGCTGAGCCTCAAAACAGTCAGTGGAGCTTTATTGGACATCGTCACATTCCTCTAGCTTAACAAAACAGTTCATAGAAATAATTACCACATGGACAAAAGATACACAAACTATGTCCTCCTGAGTAAATACAACAATATATAGTTCTGGCTATTGCTTAAGAAACTAAGAAGACTGGTGGAGAGTTGAAGTTTGCACAGATTTAGAAGTTAGAGTGCAAACAAAGCTCCTTCATAAAGGGAAAATGTGTTAGTTCTCTGGAAATTAAGAAAATAGAAATAGAGCAGGAATATCTACAGCACAGGGATGAATGTGTCCTCTGGTGGTCTAGTTTATGATCATATATTTACATTTTAATCAACAAAAAGCTTATTTTCTCTACTGTATAGTCACAGTTATATAAGTTGACTCTTTGGCGACAAGAAGTCAATGTTTGTACAGCTAAGTTTGACAAAATAACACCGATTACAAGCAAAAACTCAACCATCAGTGCTGTTTTATTTTTTAAAAAACCTATTAAATGCTTTCCCTCAGTGTGAGGGTCAGGGGCAGGATCTTTGTCTTCCAATAAAAATTCTATTTATGCACATTTAGTGGACAAGTTGCTTCTACCTATACAGCATTTCTACAGCAGTTAGGAGTCTGCTTACACTTATTAGTATGTTTGTTGAAATGTATGTGTTATATTGCATATTTGTGCATTTTGCATGCTGTGTTCAAACAGCTGTTCCACGGTTTATGTCCAGATGTGCTGCTTTGGAGTTCTTCTCATGATCGCCATTCTGGTGTTCTGGTGTTTTCTCACCTCCCTTGTCCTTCTTATCATCACCGGTTCTGTCAGAAAGAAAGAGCAGAGGTACATTCTTTCATTTCCATGTCAAAAGTGGAAGCATTGGGGACAAATCTGATGCAAAAAGATGCTACTTTCGAAGGGACAGCTTTTTTTTGTGGCTTTTCTGACATCTTTGCGATTTCTTAAATATTCTTCCTTTCTTTTAGCTCCAGTGTCACACCGTTTATGTGCATATTTCCATGTAAGATTCTTACTTCTTCTTGAAGAGCTTCTTGAAAGAGCTCCTGAAGCCTCCTTTGTCCTTCCGACTCCTCTCACTAAACTGAGCGTGGTTGTTCTCCTCAGTCCCGGTCCTCCATTTCGACTCATCGCCCCATGACTGGATGCCAGAGTCCTGCTGAACACAAAGTTTAAGTTGAAATTCACTTGGGATGAATAAAGTATATATCTATCTATCTATACATCCATCTATCCAGACATCCATCTATTCAGACATCCATCCATCCATCCCTCTTTCTAGACATCTATCAATCTATCTGTCCATCTATTTAAAATTTAGATGCCTGTTTTGTTATAGGAATCAGCAGTGGTTTTGTAGCCTGCTAATGTGTAGTCAACTAGATACTAAAGTGTGTCCCAAACTGATCTAAATGTTGCTTCTTGAAAACAAAATCCCTGTAAAAACATTGATTTGTTCACATCTTTGCTGAAACCCACAATGCTGAGCAGCCCGTGGAGATCCTGGTTCTGTTTCTCGGCCTCCACTCGTTTCGCCAGAGGGGTTTGGACCTTACGCGACGGGGTGGAGCTTCCTTTGCTGCCCTTACTGCCCTGGCGCTCCAGCTTGGCGTGGCTACCCAGTTCCACCCTCTGGAGGTGGTCCGATAAAGGTCCACTATCGCTCACTGTGTTCTCCATCTGCAGCCCGTTCAGAGACTAAACAGAGAAGTTTGTTTTTATACGTGTAAAAACACTTTTAAAGTATTTATTTCTGCATAAAGCTGCTTGCTCACCTTGCTCTTACGCTGGCTGGCCTGAAGGGGGCGGTGTTGATAGCGGCGCATCATCACGGCTTCATCTGGAGACACGCAGCCCCTGTTAGGAAGTTTGCTGTACCCGTTCCCTTGGCTTCCACCGTTACCAAACACGTCCCGGGTTGTCGACACGTTTGCTGCTACTGCGTGATGCGACGCCGACGGGGCTTTGGGGCATTTCACAAACGCAATGTCAATGGAGGAATCGGAAGAGGCCGAAGAGCAGCGGTCGAACATATTCGCATCGTGAAGGGAACCTCCGTCCTCCTCGTAGAGACTCTCCATCCCTGGAGGGTCCGGAGGAAGGAGGAACTCTCCGAGGGCATCGGCCAGAGCAGAACCCGGCTGAACCTGACGGAACTCTGCAGTTCTGGAGAGAAGATGATGCTGGCAGGACATGGGCCTATCAGAGGTTTCACTCTCTGGGATGCTGCCGAGACCTGGAAGGCAGAGGTTGGTTAACTGGCTGACTGGTGGGGAAATTGTCCCAAAGGCGTTAAGGTCGCATGGGACACACAAAGTGGTGTCATGAACAAACAGAGAGGTCTACAAAGCCCACAGACAGGACATGGGACAGATAAGTTGATGTCAAGACACTAAGTGGACCCAGTCTTGTGAGCCCAAGACGTTAAGTCTTCTAACCTTTGCTAATGACTAACTGTCTGCACTTATTTAGCTCTTTACTACCTCAAAGCAAACAAGAGTTGCTGGTCTGTCTGCCATCAGGAGCAACTTCCGGTTCAATGTCTTGCCAAATGGACACTTTGGAATGTGGAGGGGTTCAGGATCGAACTGCTAAACCTACGATTTCTGGACAACCTACTCTACAACCACCACAAGAGGCTAACACCTTGAGTCAGATCTTGATTCTTCCATGAGAGCCAAAAACTTAGCAGAATTTCCTTTAGGGGGACAATGGTCAACCCTGTGTTGGAAAGCAGTAATGTCATTCATAGAAGCTTCACGTGTGCTTTCATAAGAGTTCAATGTTGTATGACTGCATCTAAAAATGTTTCTTTTCCAAACAGACCATATTTAAAGATGGACGAGTCCTCTTTAACATCACCCTGAGGTTTCTGCAGACTATTTTTGAAACTTAGTGAACTTTCTCTGGCCATCTTGGCAGTAACTGATTCTACCTAAGTCTTATATAAATCAAAACTGAGCTAAGAGGTGGATGGAGATGAGGTGGACCACTTAAATGTCCATAAACTGTCCTATAAGTGCATCCATTTGTCACTCAAAGCGACTACACACCTAATTCTACATAACTTTAAGCCTTAATGAAATTTAAATGGGTGACTGATAGAAAAATCATCCCCTGTGGAGTTGTCACAGACAGTGAAATTAGCTAAAGACACCAAACTATTTTATATATCAAGCTGTAAACATTTTTATTTTTGCTGCCAAGCTGAATATTTTAACACCGGTATCTATGGGAGTGATTTGCTTCTGTTACCAGCCTCTAGAGGTCATTTGAGGAACTGCAGTTTTTGTTGGCTTCTTTTTTTAGACCCAGAATTTGCTGCTTGGTTCCAGCGAGCCACTCTTGAATGCTGTAGTGAGTTGAAACACGATGAATTGGGCAAATGGGGATAAACATGCACTCTTTTGTCCTGTACCTGATGGTGGAAGTGCTAGAAGTCGCCATGAGAAGCATTAAAGAGAAGTTTAAACCCTGCCGAACTTTCTAACATCCAAAACTTGTTGCAAATCGCTGCAAGAAGTGCAAAACAGAAATTAGGTTTTGTAAGCTGTTCTGTAATGTGAAAAGCACTTAAAGCATTCTGTTGTTTCTCCAGATTCCTGTTGATGCCTCAAGTATGTCCAATCAAACAGAAACCACATAGAGATCATCAGTTTGAAGAGTCAGAAGCTGCTGTGATGCAGACCTGTTGGTTTGTGGTTTCTGGAGTCCAGATCGGGGCTGAAGAGAGGCAGCTGGGACGGCCACTCGGCATCGTAACAATGAGTTTCAGGGTCCTGGTCTCGATCCCAATCCTGGAAACGGTGGGATTGAATCTGCTCCAGAAGACACTGTTTTCTACGCTTCACCTGGTTAGCATGATCCCTGAGGAATAAATGATTCAGAAACCTTATTTACAGCAAAAGACTGCAGAAAAGTGTGCCATTTGTTACCAAAAATAATCAATGTAGCTTTGAGGGGTTTGTTTGTTAATTTTCCAACTGAAAAATCTGATCAAATAATGACGACTAAGTGACCTGATAAAGCTGCAGACTCACATCATTGCAGTGCTGCAGGGGAACGGTGAGCCCACGTTGTTTCCTGGGACTCCGCTCTCCACCGTCTTCAGCAGCTGCTTCATGCTGGACCTGCAGAGACCAGCAGACAGCTTCTAATTCTGAGCACGTGTTTTGTTTACGAGCTGCGGTTTTGCTGCTTGCGGTTCGTGAATCCTGACCTCTTCACCTCCTTGCGGTTGAGCAGCAGCAGCTCCTGGTTGTGCTGCAGGAGGTGGTGATACTGAGCCGTGAAGGATCTGAACTGTTGGATGCAAACCAGCAGCAGGTAGTAGTCTGGATGATCCGCATCTGTCTGCCGGAGAAGCCCCTTTAAACACAGATATACAGAATATGGAGATTCAGAGGGGTAAGAGCTCAGTTTTGTAGTGAAGTCCTTTTCCTTTTCCATAATCTCAAAGTTTCATATTGCATGCTAAACTGAAATATTATTATTTTGAAAATACACACATTCTTTGCAGAGAGTTTCATGTGAACATACCACCATCTTATGGTGACTGTTTAAAAATGAAACTGCAAGAAGCAACAGAAGTTAGCTTAGCATCAAAACTTTAGACGGGAAAAAGTAGTTTAACTTGTTTGAAGGTAACAAGATCAAACTCCCACTCCTAAATCTCTCTAATCGCCACCTTACAGATCTTGTCTGTTTAATCCATGATGTTTTTATTAATGATAAATGAAAACTAATGATGTTAGAATTATTCAGATTGTTGGCATAGACTTGCATAAACTACCAATACAGCAAAGTAAAAATAGTCCATTACTAGCAAATCCTTGTTGTATTTTTAATGTTTGTGCAAAATCTTAAATGTAACTAAATCTTTCAGATAAATGTAGTGGAAAGGAAAATACAATATTTCTCTCTGACATGTGGTGGAGTGGAAATATTAAGTGCAGTAAAATGGAAATGGTTCAGTAAAGCACAACTTCCCCAAAGCTGTATTTGAATAAACATAATAAATTCCCACCACTGAAAAGATATTGGTTGGATTTTGTTACCTTCAGACAAACAAGACAGACAGGAAGAAATAAAACCAAACAAACACCCAAGTTTATTAAATTATTGTGTGTATTTGTTAACACAGTAAAATGGGAATCCTCCTCCATGACTAGAAATCCTTATTTTGTCTAAAACGTGAGTTGATCTGACCTGTAGCAGCAGCAGATACTCTGGGATCCTCTGAACCGGCTGAAGGAGCAAAGTGTGGAGCGACGGTTTGGATTCATCTCCCATGATGTCACTCTGACGGCAGCCAATCAGAGCACAGGGCAGCACAGGTGGAAGGTGTACCAATGAGGACACAAGAATGAAACAAGTTAGTAAGAAATGACGCTTTATTCAGCTGTGATTGAAGCTATTCTTCATAAATAGGGCTTGAAATGAGCCTTTTAGACCCAACATATCTACTAGATATCTAAACACTAAAGCGTTTCTGATCATCTCACTGTTACTTCCTGTTTTATTCTGTTTTACCTCGACGAAGGCAGAAGACTTGATGGAGCTGGAGGCGAGCATGGTGACAACCGCCAGACAGTCTGGAAGATCCTTCAGGTAGGAGACGTAAAAATCCAGGAAATCACTCTGGAGGGAGACAGAAAGAGAAACACGTCCAGGTTTACAGGAGTTCATGTCTTATCTACTCACACATACTCCACGGAATATCCTGCTGTCACTGTCAGATTAGTTTGGACTGTTTTATTCTCCATCAGCATGTGTCCAGTTTGTGGACAGAAACACATCTGGACAGATTTAAACCAGATCCACCTTGTTGTGTTTTGCTGAGGAGAGACTATCATACATCCAGTCTGGTTTATCAGTATTTAGACAGTTTTTGTGCATAAACACAATGAATTCAAAAGGAAGGTTTCAAGATGTGACTGAATGTAGACCTCAAACTTTGCTTAACGGGAATTACTAGCAATTTCACCCACACAAATTCAAATAAATAAAGTTCCAATGAAAGAAATGATCAACTACTGCAAAAAAAACCCCCAAAAAACCCACAAATCACAAAAGTTGCAGATTATTCGTCACAATTAGAACACAAACCAACACAAAGGCAAAGTTCCTCCCCTTCCATTGTACACCATGAGATCTTTTCTCAGACAAAAAACTAATTTTTGGATGAATTCCATCTACATTTGTCATCATTTTGAAAGTCTAGAATGCTGCAGTCTGTCTTACAAGTGTTAAAGTCTGTGAAAAAAGTGCAACTATAAAAGACGATGCATCGCATCCTTCTTGATACCATTTGAATTGTTCAACAAAGAACATTTATGAATTTAAGATCATTTTGCAATTTGTCGTAAAGACTTTAAATACGATTCATTTTGTGTGAACCTGCCTAAAGCACTCACACAAGTGATCAACATGGCTGTCAGCTTGATATATTTTACTAGCTTCTTCCAGAATAACGGTAAAACTATTAAGAGAGGTTAAAACTACAACAATTCTATCCTAGTGAACATATATAAAGATGGACAAACTGTCTGTCATGTCACCTCTAGGTTTCCTGAACACCTAGGACAGGACACACCCACCAATCAGAGCAGTGTCTCCATTAATTATGTATAACTTTGGGCTTTAATAGAATTTAAATGATTCAGTTATATAAAAATCCAGCCATCTTGTAGTCAATTCCTCATTTTTTTGGCCATGTTTGAAACCTGCAGCTATGTGAATGCAGCAAATCTGTATTCTCAGTTTCAGCAGCTCATGAAGAGCGAAAGTTATGATGAAATCACTTCTGCGATGTTGGGTTTTGTCATCTTTTTTAATTGCCGATTTTCACAGTCTTTTACTTCAACATTTTAAAGACAAACTGTAACTTTCTTGACTGCAAAGTGATCTTATAAAATGACAAATATCATGCGTGTAATACACTAAAAATGTTATTATTTAATTTATCTCTCCTCATTGGCTAAAGGGCACAACTGAGGACTTTATGTCTCTATAGCAGATTAAAGATAAATGATTCAATAGAGGTTAAAATCCTTGATTAGCTTCTCATTTCTTCACTGCACTCATCACTAAGTGAACTCCCTTAATGCTCAGTGAACCATCTGCCTTTAATTTTTTAAATAGCTAGGTGTTCTTACCAGTTACTGCATTTCCTGCCTCTCACTCAGACACAATCAGCCACACATTGGATTTGACAGAATTGACTAATTAGCTTCAGTGCTTTTTGCCTGTTTTTGGCTTCCAGCTGGATTCTGCACCTTCAGAATATCTAAAGGAGTTTTAGAACTGACTGGAGAATGAAGAACAGTCAGGGTACTTACAAGTTTTATTAGAGATAACAGTTTCATTTGTAAAAATCCATTTCTTTTTCATTCATTTTTTTAATGCCAGCAGTCATCTTCTAACAAGAATCTCTGTTGTCTTTGTATTAAATCTGTTCTCAGCGTGGCTCCGCTGGAATTTGACATTTCATTTATCCCCGTCACTGCTGCCAAAGTGAATCGGATTCATTCTAAAGGTCTCATCACAAGTCGAATCTTTTGACCTCAGCTGATTAACTTTCCTGGAACAGCGCTGAGTGTTGGACTGCTAAAAGTTTTCATATTACAAGAAAGAAAGAAAACTCTTTTTACGCAGTTTTTTTTTATATCAAGATTGTGTGAAATGAGTCACAGATTCTTCAAAATGATATAAAACTGCTTCAAAAAGATGAAATTATTAAATTAAAATGTCTGCACAGAGAAGTTTGAAGCTCATCAGGCTGTGATTTTGCAAAATCAATCAACACGTTAATATAAAAAAGGAGGGAAAACAGCTGTAGCACTTGCTGATGTGAGAGAATCCAGAGACATCTACTTTACCTGCTAGTAAATGCTGCTTATTCAGAAATCATCCACATTTACAATCACAGCTGAATTACAAATGGCTTCACTGTTGTGACAAAAAATGCAGAATATTTTGTCATTTGTCGAATCTGGTTCCTGCAAATTATTTATTTTTTGTCACATTTTTAATTGAGACATTTTGAATGCAGTGATTTTGATCAAATTTTGTTGATTTTAAACTTACATTTGCGTCACAGATGAGCAGTTCAAGGACAGTCGGAAAATGCAAAATCCGATGTTTCTGCCTGTTTTTACAGTTCCTGGCTCTGATAAATGCTCCAACTTTGGTGATTTTTAAAAAAAAATAAAACATGCCTTTGAAAACCAGCGGTGGTTTTTGGGGGTTCGGAAGGTCAATAGATCTGATCTTTCATGGAAGATGCAGAAAAACAAACTCCTATTGCCATAAAGCAAAACAAGACAAAAATTAATAACTGAATTTCTTGGATTATAGATTTTGCAAAAAATGGAATTGACATGTACAATGTTTTTTTTTTTTGTATTTTTGTCTTTGCAGCTGTAACCAGTAGTGTATATTTTAGTGTATTTTTACTATATTATTACTGAATTTTTAATATATTTTATGATATTTTTACAGTTTTTTTACTATATATTTTACTATATTTTTGTATATTTTAACTGTATTTTTAATATATTTTTCTGTATTTTTACTATATTTTTACTGTAATTCTGCTATATTTTGCTGTATTTTTACTCTATTTTTAAAATATATTTTACTATATTTTTACTATGTTTTTTACTGTATTTTTACAGTTTTGTCTGTATTTTTCTGTATTTTTACTATATTTTTTCAGTATTTTTCAGTATTTTTACTATATTTTTACTGTATTTTTTCTGTGTTTTTACTATATTTTTACTGTATTTTCACTGTATATTTACTGTATTTTTACTGTCTGTATTTTTGTCTTTGCAGCTGAATCACTAACGGTAGAATTTTCAATTTTTTTACAAAGTCTAGTTTGTGCAAACGATTTGTTTTTGCAGAAATTTTAAACGAGACACGTAGAGTCCAGTGATTTTGATGAAATATCAGGATGTCGAGCTGAGATTTGGTTCAGTTTCCAGGTGGAATGATCTGATAATTATCTCTGTTTTGACAGTTCCAGACAGCTCTGGTAAATGGTCTAACTTGGTAACTTTTTATAAACAAAATACCATTAAGAGATCTAATCTTGTGTGGAAAAGGACGATAACCAGCCAAGTTTAGAACTGTAGGACGAGTTTCCTGATTTAAGCAACTTTAAACAACATTTAACATTTCGACTTTCAGGTAAATGATCAGGACTAAGGTGTGAAATGCGCAGTAGGTTGGATTCTCTCCTGTGTTTACCTCTTTGCTGGTGAGCCTCATGAATACGTCTCCCATGATGCCTTGCCACTGGCATTTGAGCACTCGTTCCTGCAGAGTGTGGAGGAGCTCCAGGTGCTGCTGGATCAGGAACCTCAGACAGCTGGGAAATGGACTAGAGACGGAAAGAAAGAGCAAAACATGCTAAATTATGACGAGTATTTACATTAGTCTACTGTCTTAGACAACAATTACGTTAGAAAACAACCATGTGAAATGATTTCAATGCAGTAATTGTCACTTGTCATGGTATTTATCACACTTTTATTAAATCTAGCATCACTGCACATGTTGAAATGCAATTATTTGTGGATACAGTACATTATTGTATGAAGTTTATCTGCTTCATGGCAAATATACGACTCATTTACAGCTTTCAGAAGTGATTTTAACCCTTGTGTCGTCCTGTGGGTCAAAATTGACTCAGTTTAAGTAGGTTAAAATAAATGCAATTATTCATAGATACCACTGGACCCAGTTCAGCTGCTTATTGGGAACACGTGTGCTGCAGCCCAGCAGTCATTACAGGAACAAGCAGAGGCTCTTTAAAAAGACTATCTGCTCTGTTTACTGGCGTTTATAACCTGCTGTTATTTGATTTATTTATTTCCTGTTCTATCCTCACTGTAAGCTCTGAAATTAGATCAGCAGCTGCTCTGGAACATGTTCTGTTGATCTGAGGGTATCAGATGAGTTTGTGGATGTCTGGGTCATTCTTCTTTCCATCTTTCCTTCTTGTCTCCTCATTTATTACAGAATCATTTTAGTAAAGTCTGATTTAAGAGATGTTATCTATTGTATGTACACTACCATTCAACAGTCTGGGGTCACTTAGAAATGTCATTATTTTTGAAAGAAAGTCAGTTTTTTCAATGTGGATCACATTAAATGAATGATAAATCTAGTGTAGTCATTGTTAATGTGGTAAATGACTATTGTAGCTGGAAACAGCTGATTTTTAATGGAATATCTCCATAGAGGTACAGAGGAACATTTCCAGCAACCATCACTCCTGTGTTCTAATGCTACATTGTGTTAGCTAATGGTGTTGAAAGGCTCATTGATGATTAGAAAACCCTTGTGCAGTTATGTTAGCACATGGATAAAAGTGGGAGTTTTCATGGAAAACATGGAATTGTCTGGATGACCCCAAACTTTTGAGTGGTGGTGCATATAAACTGTCTCTGTGTGTCGGCAGGTTTACCGTTTGTCCTTGGAAGTGAGAGCTTCTGAGCCGTTGAAGGAGATGTTGGCCTTCAGTAACAGAGACAGATGAGAAACATAAACTCTCTCTGACTCCAGCAGCTCCAGAGCTGCTCTCTGCCTCTTATCTGCAAAAATAAAAACACAACATATTGTTTCTTCAGTCATAATTCACCCTCGTGTTGTCCTGCGGGTCTAAATTGATCCGTTTTAAAGTTTGAAAATGTGGAAAAAAAATATTTTCACAGTGAAACTTCTGATGTTCACATTTTCAGCATTTTGGGAAATCTTTGAACATTGTTTGGTGGAAAACAAGAAATGTTAAAAATGTTTCTTGAGAACATTCACAAAAAATATTTTTTGGTGTCCATAAATGAAGACAACAGGAGGGTCAAAGATTTTGCTTGTAATGGATTATTTTTTATTTTGCTGTATTGGTAGTTTATGCAAGTCTATGCCAACAATCTGAATAATTCCAACACCATCAGTTTTGGTGCCCGTAAATGAAGACAACAGGAGGGTTAAAGATAAATCACTGTTAAAAACGGTTTAATCATTGTTCACTTTTTACAGTGTAGGTGAATTTGGTTACCTTTTAGCATCAGTTCCTTTGCTATGCTAAGCTAATGGGCTGCCAGTTAAAGCTTCACATTTCTGATTATTCCTGGAGTGCAGGAATGTGTGTGAGGTTGCACTGTAGTTAGTGAGATTGTAGTTTAATCATCAGAATCATCAGTGGGTTTCTCACTGTTTTCAGGTGGACTGCTGGGGTCTGTCTCGTCTCTGCTGCTGTTTCTGTCTCCCCACACTGGAGATCTGGGCGGACAAACTCTCTGCTGAACGTCCTGCTCAGAGATGGACGCTGCAACACAAACGTGAGTAAATGGATCATATTATACTCTACCAGTCACACCTTCTCATTTAATGGTTTTTCTTTATTTTCATGACTGTTTACATTCTAGATTCTCACTGAAGGCATCAAAAGTATGAATGAACACGTCTGGAATTATGTAGTAAACAAAAACAAGTCAAAACATGTTTTAGATTTTAGATTCCTCAAATGATTCAATTAGTCCAAAGCGACTCGAAACCTGTTCAAAACTACTCAAAATTTCCCAAAATGTGTTAAAAAATGGTATAAAATGACTCAAAATATGTCCAAAATTTGTTAAATCTTCTTGCAAATGACCCAAAAGAAGTCCCAGATAACCCTGAACAAGTACCGGACAACTCAAAGTTTGTTCAATTTGAATTAAAAATTGCCAATAATGACTCAAAATCTGTCCGTTCTGTTAAATTTTTCACTCTTTGCTTTGATTCCTGCTTTGAACACTCTTGGCATTCTCTGGATGAGCTTGTGAGCTTGGGACTTCTTTTGAGTCGTTTGGGACGAGATTTAACAGATTCTGGACCATTTTTAACAAGTTTTGAGAAGTTCTGAGTAGTTTTGAACAGGTTTCAAGTGATTGTGGACAAATATTTACTCATAACGGTTAAAGTTTCAGTCAGTTTGGATGATTTTTTGAGTAATTTAGGACACATTTCCAGTCGCTGAACACAGGTTTTACTTCATTATCTAAAAATTTAAAGTCATTTACTCCAATTAAAGTAGTTTTGGACAAATTTCAACTTTTTTTACAAGTTATTTTAGACATATTTTGTGTCATTATTGGCAGTTTTTAATTAGTTTGGAGAAATTCAATCATTTTGGGCAAATATTGAGTTTTTTGGTACTTGTTCAGGGTTTTTTGGGACTTCTTTTGGGTCATTTATGACGAGATTTAACACATTTTGGACATATTTTGAGTCATTATTGGTAATTTTTAATTCAAATTGAATTATTTGAAAAATGTAAAACCTGTTTTGACTTGTTTTTGTTTCCTACATAATTCCATGTGTTCATTCATAGTTTTGATGCCTTCAGTGAGAATCTACAACCATTAAATGAAGGTATAATGGTCGTGCAGGACTGATATTCGTTCTTCCAGACTTCTATCTCGGTGTGTAGATGTAAATTCTGAACAGACTCACTCTGTGTGGATGTGCTGCTCCTCTGTGGCGACACACTGCGCGGCAGATTGGAGAAAAACTGCTGGATGACGCTGAGCTCTGATTGGCTGGGCGTACAGATGTGTTCATCCCCTGATGACGTCAGCACATCTGCCCTGGAACCTTTTCTGCTGTTGTGGTTTGAAGGAAAACAAGATGAGAAGTTCTGCAACACAGTTTATGTTTTTGCTTCTCTGTCAGTAAACATTAGTTCAAGAAACTCTGAGATGTTTACAGTTTGTAGAAGTCAGATGAAAGAAGGACGGTCAATCTGTGAGGTAGAGATAATCAGAAAACGACAGATATATGATGTATTTGTCGTCTACCTCTGTGGAGTGGAGATGATGTCTTTGCAGTTTTCTGACTGCAGCATTTCTATCCTCTTCTGAACGTCTCTCTGTCTGCTGGAAACGTCTTTAATGTGGAACAATGCCACATTCAGCTCCTCCTGCAGCAGATTATTAGCAAGGAACAGCTTTAAAATACAAATAAATGATAAATTAAGTGAATAGAAATGGTGAAATCTGGCAGCTTGGGTGCCTGAAAAACAACAACAACAAAAAGCCGTTGATGCCTTCCTGTCTGACAGATTGAATTAGTTTACAGTCAGATGGTCTCCATTAGGGCCTCTGAACATCCCAGAATAGAGCCGGAGTGTGTCCACCGTGTCCAATGTGCGGCACCTTGAATGTGTTGAGGGAGTTCTTGAGGCCCATGATCTTGTCGTCCACGTCGGTCTGGTGCTCCTGCAGCTTCTCCTCCAGGCTGTGGTCCCTGAGGCGGAGCTCGCACAGCTCCGTCAGAGCAGCCTGGAGCCCCTCGCGCAGCTCCGCCACCAGGCCCTGCAGCTGCATCACAAGGGCCAGTAAAAAAGTTTGAAAACTCATCAGTGTTTCTGTTTCTGAGTTGCTCTTCAGTTTTCCTTACCTTTGGGCTAATTCCTTACTCTTTGTATGAGTTGTTTTAGGGGATTTTCTTTGCAAATAGTGATTCCTGTGACCCAAAAATCACGAGTTCTGGTGCTTTACTTTTAAATATTCCCTTATTTCATTCAGTTATTTACCTGAGGGGCACAAAGTTTTTGCAAAGTCTTACAACTGATCTTGAAGTGTATTGAAATCCTGTCTTTGTCTGACATTTTTAGCATTATTTTATGTCCTTGCAGTCACTATATATGAGCTCATTTAGATTTGATTTACTTTATCACTACAGCTGGATTTTTTTCCTTTTTCTTAGCTGCTCGTTTTCTTAACCCTCGTCTCGTCCTGCGGGTCAGAATTGACCCGTTTTAAAGTTTGAAAATATTGGGGGGGGGGGGGGGGGACTGATTTTCACAGTAAAACTTCTGATGTCCACATTTTCAACATTTTTCAGAAATCTTTGAACATTTTTTGGTGGAAAAAAGAAATGTTAAAAAATATTAGAAGTTTTACTGATATATATGGAATCACTTTAGATATTTTTAAGATTTTTGTGGAAGATTTTTACAAATTTTTTGAAAATATTTACAAGAATTTTCTTGCCAAATTTGGGGGATTTTTTAAAAATAAAACTTTTAAGGGAAACTTTTAAGGAATTATTGGAATTTTCTTCCTGAAGGTTTTGCAAATTTTCAGAAATTTGGGGATTTTTTTTTGCAGAATTTTTGGATTTTTTTTCAGACAAGGAAACAATATTTTTTGGTGCCTGTAAATGAGGACAACAGGAGGGTTAATTCCTTTCTTTAGGCTCCATTATGATGCTTTGGTTCCTGTTTTTTACATCCATTTCACAGTTTTCGAGCATCTTCCATCATCTGATCTCTCTCCTCCCTGATTTTATTCTATAGAAACATATTCTTTATCCGCCTTCCTCCTCCTCTGAAGCTCCGTTCTGAGTTTTCTCATGCGTGGCTGATTGAATTCATTTAGTCGGAGATAACTGAATCAGCTCATGGGAACATTACACGGCGCTTCTTTCTCGCTCTATCTTTCCATCTCCCCATCTTCTTGTTCTCTCTCTCAGTCATGTGAAAGGCATCAGGCAGGAGGCTGAATGGAACGTCTGTCCTGTTTTCAGCGTTTCTGTTCACCTGGAGGCTGATGAACAGACGGAAGGAACCGCAGTCAGCTCCTTTAAACGTGTCTTTTTAGAGGTTGTGTGTCCACGAGGGCGGAAAATGTCAAAGCTGCATGATATGTGGAGTAAAACGGTGTAAGAGAGACCAGTTTAAAGCTTCATTTGGCAAGAATCTTCAATCCAGATGCACCTAAATAGATAATTAGTGAGTTTTTTCAGGTCTTTAAACAGCAGACGGCACAAATGGGTCTCCTTTCCTGATCCACAGCCAGCTTCAAGTGACTTCTTCTGCCCTCGATGATCAGCTTAGCGGCCCTTCAGTAACTCCCACTGAACTGTGAGTTTTCCTTTTTACTTTTGGAAGCTTTTATGACCCATGATTCACCCAAAACTCCAACTAAAATTCCAAAAATATGCCCAACTAATAAGATGTCTGCCTCAGTCTGCACCCAAAAGTCACAAGTGCTTGACTTTAAATATCATTCAATTATTTACTTATTCATTTAAATTTAGGAATTTATCTCTAAATTTATTGAAATCCTGTCCAGGTCACACTTTTTTTTTTCCCTTTTTTTAATAAGATCTGTACCTCATAATTTCTGAAATTGGGACTTTTTTCCTAATTTTCTATATATTTTTTTTAAAGATTTGTCCTTTTTTGAACGTCTTATTTTCGTTGCACAGCCTTGGGAACGTTCACTTTTCATTTCACTGCACAAACTCCTGAATTAATACGTCCTAAATCCAGCTGCACGAGGACTCAAGCCTTTAACTCGAGTGTTAATTCACAGTTGTGTCATAGCTGCAGATCTGTTGATCAAAAGTCATGCGACTTAAAGCAAAGTGAACCTGAGAAAGATGCAGTTTTCTCACAGCATGGACTCTGATTAGAACAGCCTGGATGCTGCATTTGGAACACATTTAATATTGCTAGGGGTATGAATAATTTCAGGCTTGACTGTATGTGGTTTTGCAAAATGCGGCACTACAACGGATATTCTGCTGTCTTTTGATTGAAGTCTGCACTGTTTGCTGCTCGATTACTGCCTTAATTTGATCTCTGCTGAAAGAAATCTTCATCCATCCGCCTCAGTAAATACACTTTAAATTGAATATCCTGAGGTACAATCGGTTTCAAAGCATCAAAGCACCTGAAGTTGTTCTTCGGTTGTTGGTTAAACCCATAAAAACTGCACATTTTGCATAGTAGTTGAACATTTACAGGAGAAAATAACCGCTTCATGCCTTAAAATGACTTGAATGTAGCTTCTCACAGCTGCTTCCACTAAGAATTTACAGAATCATGAAGTCTTTGCCTCGATCGTCTCCCAAATCTCCACTAGTTGCTGCAACTCAAGCACACCGGCTCACCTACGACTCTCACTTAGACTTAGACGACTTTATTACAGTTTTTCTGGATTGATAAGACTCTAAATTCCATCCACTGCACACAGCCACCAACTGACTGCACACATTTCTCAAAAACAGGACTCTGCTGTCCAAATTTTGAACACTATTCATGGTTTGCACCCAGTTTCCAAAACTCTTCCACTCTTTTTGCAAAAGACTGAACACGTTTTTTGCTCATTTGAACACACTTTTTCACTCATAGCACACATTTTTCAAAAAGTGAACACTAGGAAGCAGAATTATCTGTTCAGAATGGATGTCAGAGGAGCAAGAGGTCATGTTGGAGGAAGAGGACGTGGACGACCCAGACCACGGCCAGAACCAGAACCAGAACCTGGTCCTGGACCACTTTACATGTATGTAAATGTTGTTTGTCACTTCAGTGACATGTCTATACTGGAACAATACAAGCAGTCAGAAATGTTCTGAGAATACTGTAAGAAATCTAATGCATAATTCTGCTTCACAAGTGCTGGTAAAATTACAGAAAGTGTACATGACTGACTTTGTCTCTGTTTGGTGTGCGTTTGTTCCAGAGAGTTTTTCAGTTGGATTCTGATGATACACATGAATACATCTGGAACAATGTTAGTTTTCATAGAGGACTATTGATTCAGTAATGTTTCAATATGTACCCTCAAGTTATTGTGGTTTTTCTGTCTCCATATTCTCCCTTTCTGAATTCTATAGAAGAAGGTGTGAGTAAGTTTTTCTGCTCACTCTGTAAAACTTCTCTGTCCTACACATTGGCAGCTACTATTAGAGGGATTTGGCCACAAATGTTCAAACTACAAACCAATTTTAAAGGAGAATAATGATCCAGGAAGCTCCACCTTGCAGGTTAACAGGATTGGTCCTTTAGGTTTGTGACATATGAAACCCAGGAAGTCTGAATCTGTGTTTCTCAGACTGTCATTTGTACGATACAGTTTCAAAGAGGAAATGCTGGCGTTAGCATCTTAAGAAAATGTTGTCTTCTATTCAGGAAGGGAGAATAACCGACCAGAGAACGTCTCAAAAGACCAGACTGACCTTTCTGTGACTTTTGACTCGAATATCTGCATGAGATCCTGAGAAGATCATATCTAAACCCAGTAATAAATGATGTACAATTGGCTAAAGCTAGCTCAAACCAAACAAAAACCTTCTGAAATGTGAAGTGTGATTAAAGGTTTCTGCTCCTGATAGATGGAGGGAACATTTGGTTGATTTATTTCACTGGGAAACTACTAAACCGAGCTCCTACATCTGAGTATAAAGCAATAATTATTGGTTTTTATGAGGCATAAACAAAGTTAGCTACAATTTTATTACCTGAGCGATCTCCAGTCCAGCTTCTTCCACACTTTTTTCTCTCTCTAGATTAAACAATAAAGGAAAAATAACACACAGGAATCAGACAAATTTAATAAACATGATTTCATGCTGCAGTTCTTATTTTGGATATTAAACCCATTTTATTTCTTTCTCAGAACTTTCACAAAATCCCCAAAAAACAGCTGTGAAAGCGAGGTTTTGGGTTTCACAGGAGATTTTTTTTTTTAAGATTCTGCAGGTTTTACATAATTTACAATCAGTATTCCTATTAGATCACTTGATAAACACCTACTTGTGGAGTATAACAGAGATTTTGAAGCATGTATTTTATTCCCATGTTGCTAATTCTGGCAAAACAATTAAATGAAAGTGGTATTTTTTTATGATAGTAGAGTATCTGATAATTCATTGTTGAAGTATTTATCAGCACAGTGGTCTTCTTGTGATATCTGTCTCAGTAAATCAAGCAGATTTCCAGTTTTCTTGAGATAAAATGCAGTTTAAAGGCTGGAAATGTTCGTTCTGTCCTTCGCTTTCAAGTGTTCAACATTAAAGTCACTTGTTGGTGTTCATATTTACTTCCCATCCTTTACGACTCGATCGTCCTAAAGTGGATGCATGTGTTCGTTTATCATGCACAGTTCAGATGTTTATCTGTGCAGATTAATATGTGACGGAGTGTGTCTCTGCGTGTGATGCGTTTCAGAGGAAAACACTCTCTGCAGGACTCATGACAAATGTTTTATGGCGCAGAAGTTGAGGTCAGGACAATTCGAGGACATTATTGAGGTTTAAGTGTGTTTCTACATGCAGTCACGTGAAAGCTCTTTTTTTTACTCCTTTGATTTCAACTTTTAAATCTTTGTGTCCAACTTGAAAGGAAGCAGCTCCAATATGCATCTTCTGATGGAATCACAAATTAGTTTCTGCAGATTCAAAGCTACTGAAGTTTTGAGGGATTGTTCGTGTTTGCAAAATGATGGCGCATGAGGAGGAAATTATGATTTACAATGGATTTTCCTTTTAAACGCATCGCTTTTGGGGGACAGCTGCATGAACGCACAATGAGTCTGTTTGTTGCAGAAATGTCACAAACCAAAGCTGCTGTCAAAACTGCAAAGGGGTCATCTGAAATACGCACTTTACATATATTATCATGTGTAACCGACGAGGCCCACGGGGGTCAGTGTACCGCGTAACGCCTCCTAGCTGGTGAATGAGCCAGAGAGGGAATAAATAATGTCAAAGAACAAAGTCTTTCTGTCTGCAGGAGCTCACAGTGTGGCCAGTCTCCTCTGGCAGCTTGGGTTTGTATTTTAGCTGTGAGGGAGGAGATGTCAAGATGTCAACATGCTGTCCCAGAGTGACCTCAAACTTCTAGCACACATAAACACACAAAACAAATCGAGAACGCTGCAATTAGCAAAAGTTAACAGGAAAACGCATGATGTTCTTTACAGTTCCTAGT
This sequence comes from Amphiprion ocellaris, assembly GCF_022539595.1. NCBI lineage: Eukaryota > Metazoa > Chordata > Actinopteri > Pomacentridae > Amphiprion > Amphiprion ocellaris. The sequence continues at coordinate 1,734,223 of NC_072781.1, forward strand.
GTATTTTACCTTGGAAATTCTTTTGCTAGATGTTGCTCAGACAAAACAAAATGGCCAAACATAAGAAATGCAGCATCCAAAATGTAGAAAAACAATAAGATAATATAAGAATGACACATTACTGAAATTAAATAAAGAAGCTAAATTAGAAAAGTAGAAAGTTGTGCAGGCAATTATGCTGAGATAATAAGTAAAATTGGACATGAAAACAAAATGATGCTCGTAAAAATGAACATAGCGCCTCAAAAATTGAATGAAAATGAAATATTTTCTCTATTGATTTTTGCTTTTACAGTTGCTTTTTATTGCTTAAAGTTAAATTACACCTCTTGTCTGATGTAAAAACGAATTGCAGTTCAGAAATCATAAAGATTTAATGTTAATAAATGCACCTTTTCACAGCAGACATTTTGGGTCAGGAGACAACGGTAGTAACTGAAAACATTAGAAACAGCTGCATCTCGTTTCCCATTTCCAGGTTCCTCTTTTTGCACATGCTGGTTTCCTGAGACACAAACTCAACAAAATGAGTTTCTCCTGTGCTTTTTCTAGCAATTTAAAATGTCTTCTGTGGAAAATGTCCACAAGAGGGCGCTGATATTTACTCTTCAACTGCGAAATGTCGTTTATGTTGCGGAATAATTTGATTATGTGAAAGATCCTCAAAAAAATGTCATCTGATATGTTGTTGTTGGACTTTTGCATCTTTTAAATGTCAAGATTGGACTCAGCAGCGACATTTAGCATTGATCTATTCCCAAATCAGGTTTTGCTGCTTTATTTACTGATCTTTCTTTCCTAAAAGCAGAAATACCAATGTTCATACTCTTTGCAGATGCAGATGTTGTGATTAAATGCCTCGTAGCCTTTTGGCTGGAAGATACATTTTTGTGTCACAGCTCAATTAATGATTTCCGCACTTCTCAGATTTAAAGAAAAAAGTGTTCTGGAGAACAAACCCATGAGGAGTCATGTGTAAAACCATCTGAACTCCATGTTATCAGCCTCAACCATTCAAGAGAAGAACATCTGAGACCACTCTCTAAGTCAGATTATATTAAAGAAAAGTTTTTTTTTAAAAATTCTTACTTTACATTTTATAGCCTAAACAGTCAATCAGTGGGAGCGATATTAAACTACTTCATCATAAACATCACAGTTGAGGAACTTCGGTCGGAGAGCATTTCTTCAGAACTTTCAGCTCATGCTCTTAAACTCTTATTTTACCTTCTGTCATGTCCTCCGTCTTCTCCTCTGTGTCTGTTTGTCCATTCTCCATGTCCAGGTGGTCCTCCTCAGCCCGGTCCGGTGAAGTTCTTCACAGCCGTCCAGTTCTGAAGTTCCTGTCTAGAGCTCAAAACGACCTCCGTCTACTCCCCCGCCTCGTCCTTCGATTCTGAACAAACTATCTTTTGCTGTGATCACTCACTTTCTCTCTTCCAAAGCATGTGAGTCCTGTGATTTCCCTTTTGTACAAAAAGCTCCTTGTCTTCGGAGAGTAGAAGGACGGAGGGGAAAGATCAGGAGGAGAGAGAGAGGACGTTTGTTCATCGTACAGTCGCATACTGTGGCGAAGTCATTAGATTTAGGGAGGCGTGACTGGTTTTTAATGAAGATGATTTAACTGATACAGCTGCTCTGATGAGAGAAATGGAAGGACCAGTTAGTGCAGTGGGTAGATGGAGAAACCGATTATAATCGAGGATATCCCACTTCCAGTCAAGTTGAGGTTGAGGTAGAAATGCATTTGAAGTGTTTGGATCATGGTTCTTTTCACGTTTTCACTCCTTAATAAGATCTTTTGATTAGACTTGAGGTACCAAAACCTGTAGTTCCTCAAATGGCCAATCAAGACCCTAAAGGTGAGTAAATCCACAATGACCGTCCATCCATCCATCCATCCATCCATCCATCCATCCAGTTGGACATGCCCAGAAAACCTGCGTCGGAAGGCACAGCGAAGACTTCTTAATCACATGAACCACCTCAGCTGGCTACTTTTGACTTGAAGGAGCAACAACCCAACCTCAAGCTCCCTCCAGATGTCCGAGCTTCTCAAATATTTGACTCTCAAAAGAGCAAAGTGACAGGAAGGGAAGCTTCAGAGAGATTATTTCAATTAGGTTCATGGCCCACTGTTAATTAGAAAATGATTACAGACATGTTTAGGCGACACTTCACTAACGAGTAACTCTTTGTGGCTTTGAAATTCAACAGTTGGAGTGTTGACGTTGGATTTATGTCATTTTCATTGGTTTACGATGTCAAGTATCAAAGTAAATTATTTTACCTGAACCTTTTGTACCACTCCTGCAGCTTAAACCATTTCTTTGCTGTACATCCGTCTGTTCAGCTTGTTTCAAATTGAATTCTGTGAAAACTTAACGGGCTGCACAGTGGCGTAGTGGTTAGCACTTTCGCCTTGCAGCAAGAAGGTCCCTGGTTCGCATCCCGGCTTTCCCGGGATCTTTCTGCATGGAGTTTGCATGTTCTCCCTGTGCATGCGTGGGTTCTCTCCGGGTACTCCGGCTTCCTCCCACAGTCCAAAAATATGCTGAGGTTAATTGATCATTCTAAATTGCCCGTAGGTGTGAATGTGAGAGTGATTGTTTGTCTCTGTATGTAGCCCTGTGACAGACTGGTGACCTGTCTAGGGTGTCCCCTGCCTTCACCTGAGTCAGCTGGGATAGACTCCAGCCCCCCCCATGACCCTAATGAGGATTAAGCGGTGTATAGATAATGGATGAAAACTTAACAGCTTTAACAGCAGTTTGACTCGACAGCAGAGGTTTGCGTCCACGTGTGTGTGCATGTGTTTACCCGATGGTTAGTGTGACACTTTCTTCCCCCGCCGCAGACAGAAACGTGTTTTCCTAACTGCTCATTTCATTCACTTTATTATGATTCTATTGGTCTGTGCGTCCATCTGTCTGTCTCTTGTCACATTTGCAGTGTGTGTCTCGTTGTTTCCTCTGCGGTAGAGACAATAAAGCCTGAAGACAAACTCCTCAGCTGCTCCTCATGTCCACAACAGACCTGTGTTTGAAGGTTACATCATTCTCACACATCATCTGATGCTTCCACTACATGTGAGTTTGTGGAAGGAGAACGTCCTGTTCATCCCCTTTCTGCTTGAAAACAAACCAAAACTTGTCTTGTTCTTCAACGTTATTCATTTAAGTGCTTGTTTTGGCTTCAAGGAGCTGGACCACCATGTTTAAATGTCATTAAGCTCCTGTTTTAATGTTTAAAGAACTGCTGTAAGTCTATCTCCTGTGTCCTCTGTATGATATGAACAGATAATTAAATGCACAGATGGTCACAAGATGCATTTAATGACACATAATGCTATCATGCAATAATTCGACACTTAATATTTTTTAAGTCGGGCAGATTTGATTAAATGATCAGTGAGTGATGGCGCCTCAGTGGAGTATCGTAGCTGTAAACACTTCAACGTTGTCTTCTTCAGAAAAAACTGCATCTGACTGCACATTCTGTCCTTTAAGTAAACAGCTCTCTTAGGTAGACCTGCCCATATGCAAAACATCACATTATCTATCACAGATTTTACGTTTTACAGCACAAAACTTCAGTCAGACAGTTCTAATAAGCAAGCTGTTGTGTCCAGAGTCAGAGTCTAACTTGATTAAAGAGCGACAACAACAAGGATCACGATGAAAGACAGTCGGATGTCTTCGTTTGAGTCTCGATGGCAGACAAACAAAGCCAAATCATCAATTAGATCTTCCAAGAGCAACTGATTCTTTGGTTAATTACAATATTTAATAAAAATCTAATCTGTATAATATATAATTTGTTTACTGACATGCATTATTAAAGGGCAATGCAAGCTGACATGCTGAGGATCAAGGGTTCCTGCCCGATTATAGCTTTTTAAAAGTATTTTTGGTTCAATAAAGAAATTAATATATTTTTTAAAATGGTTATAGATCAAAATAACTCACATATTTCTCATTAATTTTGAAAAAGGAAACACCAGAGGGAGGAAAAGTCAACAATTCAGAATAGCAAAAATGGCAACAATAGAAAAATGAAGTGTTAAAAAAATGTAAAATAGACTATAATAAATCCTAATAATTCATATGTATTTTTAATTTAGAAATTAATCTTACAAGTTGCTATCTTTGTTTGGCAGTTTTTGTATTTTGCAGTATTTTATTTTGTTTTATTAAATGATTTCACTGGTTTTAAGTTGTCTATAGAATTGTCTAAAGATTTTTAAAAATTAATTAATTCTTTGTGGTCATTATGGTCATTTTGTATCTTTTTCTGGTCATTTTGTGTATTTTTCTGGTCATTTTGTGTCCTTTCTGGTCATTTTGTGTCTTTTTGTGGTCATTTTGCGTCTTTTTCTGGTCTTTTTGCACCTCTTTATGGTCTTTTTGCGTTTGTTTGTGGTCATTTTGTGTCTCTTTCTGGTCATTTTGTGTCTCTTTCTGGTCATTTTGTGTCTTTTTATGGTCATTTTGTGTCTTTTTATCGTCATTTTGTATCTTTTTGTGATCATTTTGTGTGTCTTTGTGGTCATTTTGTGTCTTTTTATGGTCATTTTGTGGTCATTTCGAATCTTTTTATGGTCATTTTGCATCTCTTTGTGGTCATTTTACGTCTCTTTCTGGTCTTTTTGCATCTATTTGTGATCATTTTGTGTCTTTTGTGGTCATTTTGTGTCTCTTTCTGGTCATTTTGTGTCTCTTTCTGGTAATTTTGTGTCTCTTTCTAGTCTTTTTGGATCTCTTTCTGGTCTTTTTGCATCTATTTGTGGTCATTTTGCATGTTTTTATGGTCATTTTGAGTCTATTTGTGGTCTCTTACAGTGTACATTGGTTTACCAACCTGTTTTCATGTTTTAGTCCTGGATGGAAGGCAGGCTGGTCTTATATTGTTGTTTTGCATGATCTGCCTTTCTGACTTTGAGTACAGTCAAGTATTCTTTATAAAGCTGTTTTAGTACCTTTACTTTAATAAACTATCTTAGCAGTTTTCCCACTGCTGACCTCTAAATAAATATCATTATAATTGTAGTTTCACTGCTGTTTTTCCTCCGAGATGTTTTGTTTATTTGACACCTGAAGACTAAACTGGGGGCAAAATGCACACGTCACATCCTCTCTCATCACGTGACTGTGACGTGACGTACGAGTCAGCTGACCTGCTCTCGGCGCCGTTAACTTCCTTCTTGTGTTCTTGTTATGTTTTCTGTGTTTGTGATGCAGTGAAACTCCCGCTGCGGTTCACCGCCGGCTGAAAATGGAGCGGTACGGGTCGGACACGGAGGGAGACGAGCAGGAGAGGCCGCTGCTTCACCGGGGAGCCGAGGATAAACTACAAAAAGGTGAACTTGAACAGCTCCGACTAGCTAGCTGCTGGCTAGGTGGCTAAATAGGCTTCATAGCTGCTGACATATGTCTCTAAGAAGCTGCTGTTTTATTCTAAACAAGAAAGAAAGCAATAGGTTTATGACTTGGGTTGTGTTTGTTTTAACGTTTAGCGGTCGTTGTTTCATTTTTGGATCACAAAATCAACAAATACAACCTGAAAATAGCCAATTAATCTCTACTCCTACAATGTAAACAAATTTCTAACAGTTTTCGTTACTGCTGGTCTGTTATTCTGGATTAACTCAAGTAAAATGTACGTACAGGTGTTGTGCCATTCAAGACTTTTTGGAGCTTTTTACACACCTTTCTTGTGATTGTGTTCACATTTTAGCTTTTTAACTGGCCTCAGTCACGAGTTTGTTTGTTTTTTGCCCTGCCCGTTCCAGGTTAACTGTCGATAGTTTCTGTCTCCAGATGTTTCGTAACGACCACACCTGGCTGTGTGTGAAATAAAGATACTAGATAAAGAAGACCTCACCGAAAAACGTCAACATCACTACTTAATATAGTCTATATCCATGTAAATATCACCTACAGACAGTGAAAAGAAATGTGCTGGCTGAAATATAAAACAAGTGTTTTTATGAACGGTGAGAGGAAACGATGGAATCCAGAGATAAAATTAGAGACCACAGTCTGACTCATCATGCCACCGATCAGTCTGATAAACATCCCGCTTCATCCACAGAGATCTTTGTCATCTTGTCAGGTGTTTAACACCTGGTGATTGTTCAGGAAACATATCCAGGTTAACTGTAGATAATCACAACTTAACACAGGCTGCCTGGTTAATAACGAGCCACAAAACTAATTAAAACCCACAACATAGAAGCTCGTCCACTGCTGTGTGTTAGTCTGAGTTCAGTGGAACAGATCCAGAGCAGAACTTCAGGTTTAACTCGGGTTTGTTCTCAGAAACACTCAGACCTCAGCAGCCTCCCATCAGAACAACACGCAGCAGAACATCAGCTGGATCTGGTAAAATACATCAGAACAACACGCAGCAGAACATCAGCTGGATCTGATAAAATACATCAGAACAAACTGAGACCATGTTGTTAAAACTAGTCACTCAGAAAACAATAAAACACATTCAGTCCTCCGTCCTAACCGTCATTTCAGAGCACGTTAACCGCTGACAATATTAAATAAAAATGGAAGTAAAGTGATCCGATCTGGGCAAAACAAACAATATATTTGTGTGATTTGTGAGCCCTGGCTGGTTTAGAAATGGCAAAAAAAAAATCTGTTTAAAGATGTGGCAGAGGAAGACTAGAATACTTCCAGTGCTGTACAGTCTGAGTGATTAAACTACGCAGGCAGTTTGTGTTATATTCTTGTAATCCTTTTTACATCCTTGTGAAGGTGTTTATCAGACTGATCGGTGGCACAATGAGTCAGACTGTGGTCTTTATCTCTGGATTCCATCGTTTCCTCTCACCGTTCATAAAAACACTTGTTTTATATTTCAGCCAGCACATTTCTTTTCACTGTCTGTAGGTGATATTTACATGGATATAGACTTTATTAAGTAGTGATGCCGACATTTTTCGGCGAGGTCTTCTTTATCTAGTATCTTTATTTCACACACAGCCAGGTGTGGTTGTTACGAAACATCTGGAGACAGAAACTATCAACAGTTAACCTGGAACACCCCGGTGTAAGACAGATATCTGTAGTCATCTCACCTAAAATGAAGGTTTAAAAATCACAAGTTGCAGCTCTGAGAAGGGTTGAGTTGACAGTGGAGCAAGTTTAGATGTGGTTTTTTTGACACAGACTTCAACTTGTGCTTGCTAAATAAACATGGTGACCTGACAGATAAGGAAACTGCAGGATGAAGGGCTGTTGTTTTTAATTTAGAGGATGGGAAGAAGGTGTTTGAAGTGTCAACGTGAGCGACATCCAGTAGTAGCAATAGTTTACATAAAGACAGTCATATCAGAAAACTGCTGTAGTTTATGCATTAAAATAATCTTCAGCACTGAACTGACTTCTTGGAACTTTTGCAGCTCTTGTTAAAGATTCTCATTGTCATCAGTGATAAAATAGGCATCAGGACTGCAGCCACTGACAAGTTTTTATTATGAAAGTTGCTGTATTTGATGATTGAATGCTCTTATTCTCTGTAATACTGTGTGATGTGAGCTAAAATAGGAACAAGCTGCTGAAACCAGTCCTAACCGCCTGCCTGTAGCGACCCAGAGATAACACATACCAGAAAATGTAGCTCATGTTTACATGTCTGTATAGAATCTGTGCTGTTTTCACCCTTCGCCAGTCACTCGTTCAGACTGTGTTCTGTTCAGGTTGAAGTAAAAACGTCATAGTATAGCATGTCGTCCAAAAAATGTCATAGAAAAGCCTTTAGTCCACAAAACGTTGTTATGTCCCGGCTGTCTGAAGTAGGTGAGGAGCAACACAAAAACAGTCCAAACGTTGGTTTCCAGAGGGTTAGACGAGTATTTATTTGAAAGAGTGAGTTTACAACAACACAACATGTGAGGGGGTTAAAAGCAAATGGGTGTTAGTAAAATAAAAATAAATAAACAGAACTAAAAGTGAACTTCATGTTGACATTGATGGGCATTCCAACCAGGAACAAAGTAAAAGATAATCAATACGAAAAAAACTCTTCCTGTTCACCTCTTAAAACCCAAAAACACACCTCAGTAGCAGCCTAAACTAAAACTACCAATGGGTTCCCTGTTTTCCTTTCTGAACAATTCAAAGGTCCCTCTCTATCTCCCCACACATCCACCAACCACTGGAACACATCTCCAAAGTTCTGCTGGACCAGCTCAGCTTCCCCTCAGAAGAAGTGGCGCCACCTGCCAGATGAAGGAGCCTTTTGAGAGGCAGCTGGCATCGTGATTGGACTGTACTTTGGTCTGTTCCAATCCAGCTTCAGCTCCAGAGACGGCAGGCGGGACGAGTCAACGGAGGCCGGATGGACGAAGGCATGCAGCTGAGTACAATCCAGAAAACAACAGAGGAGGAGTGCAGCAGCCCAGGACCAGAACAACCAGAGTAGCATGGTATGTCTCTTAGAAAACATCATAGTATAGCCTTTGGTATGAAAAAACGCCATCATATACATCGTATATTGTACAAATAACAAGTCAAAGGAAAGAGACATACATTGTAGAATTGTAGTAATTGTGGACTGACTGATTTACTGATTATCGGTATTTTATTTTTTCCTGATTCACGGTAATAAATAAATTTAAAAATGATGCTACTATGGCTCTGAACCTTTATCTACCTGTGGTCGCTCTGTCTTCTGGAGTGATTTGATTGGTTATATGTCACGAATAAAACTCCTTTAACTTAACCCGTTTAATCCCACTGGCAACAATTGTTGCCGCTCATTTTTCTTTGAATTTTTACTCTCTAAAAGTGTTGTTTTGGATTTGGACAGTTAATGGAGGTTTTAAAATCAAAGAATAGGTTGTCTCCTCTAAATTGCATCAATATCATGTAACTAGTGTGAATGGTCACATGACTAGGCCTCTTTACTTCCTGCCTGCGCCGATGGAAGGAGATGTCTGCCTCAAACTTGTACAAGAAGAATTTATTTAAATAGCTTAATTAACAGATACAACTGAGATATTTTGTACATACATTTTTTAAAGGGTCTACTACTGATATATAATGAGAACTTTATGCCTGCATGCGTCTTTTGATCATAAGAAGAGTAAACGTAAGCACGGCAACATTTGTTGCCGCCAGCATAATACATAGTCCAATACATACATACATAGTCAATACATAGTCCATCCAATAAACCAGATTTTGTGACCTATGGAGGAACTGCAGCAGGCTGCATGAAACAAACTAAAGCAGACCCTGTTGACTTGTTCCTGCTGATGTATCCTCTAACTGTAAGGGTGCTCACAAGATGAAGCCATACACAAAACAGCTATCAGTTGCATGAAAGCACTATGTACACTCATCTTCTGGCCATGATGGTAGTGGTCAGTAAATAGTCAATCTAAGCTACTGCCACAATATGAATTTATTTTATTTTTGTAAAATAAGATCAGTTCTAATTTTGTAAGATCAAACACTCTTAAGCTCTGTGGTTATTCAACTGTTTTATGAGATTGTGAAATGCAGTAATTGCAATGTTGTCAATTTTAGTTCTCTTCAGCATGCATTGCCATGGTATCTTTATGTATCTTATAAAGTTGTGAACACACTTATAATCATGCCTAGTTATAATATATTACACTTATTAGTGTTATTCTTACTTTTTAAAAAAATGTGTAAATAGGTCAAACTGAAGAATTTGTCTAAATTTAGACTATGCGGTTTCCCACCGGCAACAATTGTTGCCGAGTATAAAACCTACATTTTCACAAACAAAACCAACATGAAATGAAAAATGTATATATATTATGTGTTAGGGAGCTCTAAGGAGTAAAATACATGCACTTATTTTGCAGGGGAAAATTTGGGATTGAACGGGTTAACATCTGTAAACAAAACAGAAACGTATCAACGAAGTTTGCTGTTAGAGTTTGTGTTCTTCTAAGTTTAACTCAAAGATTTTAAATATTCATTTACTGCAAATGAATATCTACTCCAAATGTCTCACTAATAATCATTATCAGCCTTAAAAACCCACAAAACACCCCTCTATACTCCACCACACTTAGTACAGTCCAGTTCCCCCTTCTATAAATCTGCTTGGAATCTTCCACTTCCTGTTTGTCAAAGTGGCCTTCTACCTGGACAGGTTTTGTTGGAGCTCATACAACAAACATTTTGGGTAACTGCACTTTAATATGGATGGATGACACTGAATTAGAGTCTGTTTTAATGAGACTGAGTTAAGATGTGTAGCTCTGTCATTAAATAGGAAATTATTTCTCAGAATTCACAGAGAAAAGTCTGAAATGTTTGCTAGGTTAGCATCCCACATGTTCTTTGGCTCAGCTAAAGCTAACTCTCTCCAACTTCTGGATCTCTTGAGTTGCTTGTTGTTAAAATATCTTGCTAGAGGTGCTGAAGCTCAGCAAGTCTGAGATGTTTGTTCAAAATAAGCTCATTATCAAGTCTGATCTGAACTGTCCTCTTTTGTTTGAACTTTCCCTAAACTTAGGAGTTAATGACAGAGCAGCACATCCAGACTCAGTCTCATTTATGTAGAGATTAAACTTCAGTGTCATTCATTGATGTTAAAGTGCAGTTTTTCAAATGTTTGTTGCACATGCTCCCGACCAAAGCAGTCCAGGTGGAAGACGATGTGAAGAGAAAGCTCCAGAGGATGAATATCACACATTTACGTTGGAAATAAATGTCCTTTAATTAGACATTGTCATGCAAAAGTTGGATTTCCCTTTAATGATGTTCAAATCTTTGTTGAGTGTTTTGTTAATGTTGGTTTCTAAATGTTTTTTGACACTCGGCCCCAAAGATTAAAACCTTTTACGGCTCAAAAGCTGCAACAATTCACACATTATCAACTATCTTTCTGACTAAACTAAGATAAAAAGTGAAAAACTGTCTGATTCCTGCATCATGAATGTAAATCTTTTTGATTTTCATGACAGTAAACTGAATATATTTGGGTTTGACATTTTATAAACCAAAACAAGAAATGAATTACTGGAGAAAACAATCAACAGATTAATGGACAAAGAAAATGTGTTTTCCAACATATATGGCTGAATTACTCCAACATTACAAGATACATACAATTTAAATTCAATTTTATTTATATAACGCCAATTACAGGTCAAATTGTCTCAAGACGCTTTATTTTTATATTTTCTTGTCATATTTAAAATATGACAAAGTAAGAAATTTAAACCTCTTGACTAATCCAATTTATTATTTTGTTTTTAAGAGACTAATCAACAACTAAAATAACTTTCTCCACTAAAACTAATAAACATGAGGTCAAATAGAAGGAAGAGTTTTAAATACTGCAGTCCCACGATGACAAGAATAAAGTTTGTCAAAAAGTTTGACAAAAAGTAAATCTGCTGGTGGATTCCATTAAAGTCCTAAGAAATGATAATAAAGTGTGATACTAAAGGTTTGTGGTGCTAAAAATGTCAAAGTAAAGATATCAAGTTGAACATGTGGATGGAGGTTGATAAAAGTTGACCTCCCTTCATTTCTCTGGAGCGACTCCATGGATTTTATGGATGGTGGTTAAAGACCTGCTCTTCTAGTGGTCTTCCTTCTAGTCGCTGTAAAAAGTCAGTCCATCCAGGCCGACCTCAACACCTCTTCATGACAACTTGTTCTGCCTCCGACCTCGTGGAAACTCCAGAAACTCGGGAAAACCTGTGGAGACTCGAAGAACTCGTGGAGACTTGAAGAACTCGTGGAGACTCGAAGAACTCGTCGGGCGGGGGAAGGTGTGGTGGGTGGTGTGGGGAGGTGGGGGAGTAGAGGGGGGAGGCCGCCACCCACCTCCCCGCCTACTCTCCGCCCTGACTCCACCCAGACTCCGCCTTGGCTCCACCCATGTGGTCACTTCAGGAACTACGATGCCAAAGGGACGACGAATTTATTTCTTTGTATCTGATCTGTAGCTCAGTGAGTTAAGGATTTGCCTATGGAGCTGCAGGTCGCTGGTTCAAGACCAGACACTTCTTAAATTTTCTCAATATCCTGACAAAGACAAAGAAAGAAAACTGCCGGTGGCGGGTCTTGAACCTGCGACCCTCCAGTCCGCAGTCTCTCTTCTTATCCTCCTGAGCTATTCGCTCAGATACTAATTTTACTTTTTTTTGCGCATTTATCATCTATTTTTTGTCGTTTTCGAGTTTTTTTTTAACTCGAGCCTCGACTCGACCGTTTTTCTCAGGAGGTTGGACTTCAGCCTTTGTTCTGGAGGGTGGAACCCTCAGTTCCAAGACTTTCCAAAGCCTCGAGACCTCCCGAGTCCTCAGGACCTGAGCTTTCACACAGTCCGAGGGCTGAAATTTTCTAAGTTCCACAGTACTTCTCTGTTAGTTTGAACCTTCAGACAGTCTGAGGGTTGAAATCTTAGAAGTTCTTGAGCAGTTCTCTGTTAGTTTGAACCTTTCGACAGTCTGAGGACTGAAATCTTAGAAGTTCTTGAGCAGTTCTCTGTTAGTCTGAACCTTCAGACAGTCTGAGGACTGAAGTTTTAAAAGTTTCTCAGTACTTCTCTGTTAGTTTGAACCTTCAGACACTCTGAGGACTGAAATTTTAAAAGTTTCTCAGTACTTCTCTGTTAGTTTGAACTTTCTGGTTAACAGAAGCCTTAAAACTTGTGACCATGAGTCTTGATTTCACATTTAGACCATCCATCTGAGTTCTTCTCAGACCTTCACCTGTGGGTTTTTTAGAAATCCTCAACAAACTTTGATTCTCTTCACTGAACAGTAAAGTTTGTGGAGATCAGAAGGTAACATTAGTTTGATCGATGCCTTCAACTACTAGTAGACTTTATCTGGAAAGCAGTTTTCTGAAATGAGTTCTTAGTAAATCTGTCCACAATCAAACCAAGAACATAGAAAGAGGAAATGTTTGAAGAAACAACTTGATGTTTTCATTTAAGACTAGAAAACGCTTTAATACCTTAATCTGTTTTTGCTCTTTTTGATTCTTTTATTGTCTCTTCTGTTTAATTTGATCTTCTAAAGTTTAACTGGTGTCTTTTCAAATGTTTTGTCTTTAGTTTGATTCTTCTTAAATGTTTAGTTTTGCTCTTTTCTCACCTTTTATTCTTTTATATTGTCTGATTTGATTTCCAAATGTTTTGTCGTTTTAATGTTTAATTGTTTTTTCAAATGTTTTATCGGCTTGTTTGAAAAATTTCCTTTTCTTTCCCAGTGTTTAATTTTTTGATTTAATCTTTAAGGTTTTTCTTTATAAATGTTTAATCACCTTTTAATGTTTAATTTTCTTTTTAAATGCTTCATTGTATTTTCAGTTTAATTCCTATTTAAAGTTTTATTGTCTTTAAGATTTAATTTTCTTATTAAACATTTAATTTTTAATTAAATGTTTTGTCTTTTTAAAGGTTTAATAATCTAATTAAATGTTTTGTATTTTTTTAAATGTTTAATATTCTTCTTGTTTAATTGTATTTTTTTAAAATGTTTAATTATCTAAAATATTTCATCTTTAATGTTTAATATTTTTGTTAATAAAATTTTGTTTAATTTCATAATTACATGTTTCTTATCTTCTGTTTAATTATCTAATTAAATATTTTGTCTATTTAATTTATTTAATGTTTAATTTTCTTTTTAAAAGTTTTATTGTATCAAATGCTTTTTTCCTTTGATTTAATTGCTTTTTTTAATGTAGTTTATTTCTTTAAACTTTTTTTCTGTCAAGATTTTAACCCCAACCTTAACAATGAAATAAACCCTTAAATCACAATGAAAATACTTCTGTTGTCACAATCATGAGTTAGTCAATTATTCAGTTTATCAATTCAACTTTATTTGTTTAGCACCTTTCACAGAGATGACAAAACTAAACAAGCAAACAGAAAAAAACTATGCTAAAACTAGGATTAAAACTCAAAAACATATTTAAAAAAAAAAGATTTAACATGGTAATAAAATGTGTTGTGTCCAGGGGATGGAGGGAGTTTATTGAAGTCTTCTTGGGCTCACATGGGAAATCATTTAAAATATAAACTTGATATTCAGTCTAAGGAAACTGCAGAGCGACAGAAGAACCAACAATATCTCCTGTTTTCTCCTTTAATGAGTCGACTCTTCTTGTGCTTTCAGACCAAAGAACTACAGACTCTTCACAACCTGCTCAAACTCTTGATACAGGACCTCACCACACGGGTCAAGAAGGTTTCCTTCTCCTCATTTCTACTCTGAAGCTCACCTTCTCCTGCTCAAACTGCTGACAAATGTTTCTGCTGCTCTAAAGTCTGGTCTCCAGAACTTCCTAAAAACTCTCAAAGTCTCTTCTGCTGCAGGTTGCTTTGTAGAACTGTTCCCGAAAACCTCACTAAACCACATGGAGGGGCCTCAAGATAGTCGTCCAAATGAAACCATACAAAAACCAAACTAGCACAATCCAAACGCTAAAGTCTCCTGCAGCCTACCAGAGAACATCTGAGAACAGAGAATCAGGACAGGAACTCTTACCTTCTGGACAACCAACGTGGGTTCACAAACAAGAATACAGAATGTGTCTGACCAAAAACCTCTGAAGACTCACTACAGCCAAGATAAAGACACAACTCAGCTGCAGCAAATCCACTAATCACTGCACACATTAGCACCATGTGCTAACTGTGGCTGAAGAACCACATTTACCAAGACAACTATCCAGTATAAAGCCCTAAAACACACCAAGAAACACATTAAAGACGACTTTACTGCTGGAAGCTGCAAGCCAACGCCTAAAGAACAAACTAAAGCAATGGAGCCAAACCCGGTTCAGTGGTGAAGAGAAGCAGAGGAAATGTTTGTCTGCAGCCACATAAAGCAGGAAGACACTGAGCTGCTCAGGTGTTCCTGATAACACCAAGCTGCTCAGGTGTTCCTGATAACACCAAGCAGCCACCTGGACAGCCAATAGGAACACAGCTTCCTGGAAGTCCAGAGGGCTGGGTTAGTCAAGGAAATTTAAAGTTGAAGCAGAAAGTTAACAAAGAAAGTTGAAAACCACCTTCTGATACCTGAAATCTCTGAGTTTTCACACAAAGAACACCTGAACATGTCAAACTGGTTCCATAGTAGAACCGTCATTGTAAAAACGTCATAGTATGGTGTGTTGCTCCAAAAGCATTACAACCCGGCTGTCTAGGGTCGCAGAGGAGCAACACAAAAACAGGACAAACGCTGGTTTCCAGGGGGTTAGGAGGCTATTTATTTGAAAGAGTAAGTTTACAACAACACATGTGAGCAGAAAAATCACAAAGTCTGTCTTTAGTTCAGCTGAAAGTATTAGTTTTTGTCTTTTTTATTGACCAAACTTTTCAGGAAGTAGATGAAGAATAATTAAAGCATCTGAGTATAAAGCGATAATTGCTGGTTTTTATGAGGCATAAACAAAGTTAGCTACGATTTTATTACCTGAGCGATCTCCAGTCCAGCTTCTTCCACACTTTTTTCTCTCTCTAGATTAAACAATAAAGGAAAAATAACACACAGGAATCAGATAAATTTAATAAACATGATTTCATGCTGCAGTTCTTTTCTTGGATATTAATGTGCAAACAAAACCCGTTTTATTTCTTTCTCAGAACCTTCACAAAATCCAAAAAAAAAAAAAACAGCTGTGAAATCGAGGTTTTGGGTTTCACAAGAGAAATTTTTTTTTTAAAGATTCTGCAGGTTTTACATAATTTACAATCAGTATTCCTATTAGATAACTTGATAAACACCTACTTGTGGAGCATAACAGAGATTTTGAAGCATGTATTTTATTCCCATGTTGCCAATTCTGGCAAAACAATTAAAAGAAACGAGTATTATTTAATGATGGTAGAATCTCTGATAATTCATTATTACATTACACATTAAACTGACCTGACTGGCTCATTTTGCATCTATCTGTGGTCATTTTGCATCTCTTTATGGTCTTTTTGCATCTCTTTATAGTCATTTCGCGTCTCTTTCTGGTCTTTTTGGATCTCTTTCTGGTCTTTTTGCATCTATTTGTGGTCATTTTGCATGTTTTTATGGTCATTTTGAGTCTATTTGTGGTCTCTTACAGTGTACATTGGTTTACCAACCTGTTTTCATGTTTAGTCCTGGATGGAAGGCAGGCTGGTCTTATATTGTTGTTTTGCATGATCTGCCTTTCATACTTTGAGTACAATTAAGTATTTTTTATAAATCCGTATTAGTACCTTTACTTTAATAAACTATCTTAGCAGTTTTCCCACTGCTGACCACCAAATAAATATTATAATTGTAGTTTCACTGCTGTTTTTCCTCCGAGATGTTTTGTTTATTTGACACCTGAAGACTAAACTGGGGGCAAACGGCACACGTCGAATCCTCTCTCATCACGTGACTGTGATGTCACGTACGAGTCAGCTGACCTGCTCTCGGCGCCGTTAACTTCCTTCTTGTGTTCTTCTTGTGTTTTCTGTGTTTGTGATGCGGTAAAACTCCCGCTGCGGTTCACCGCCGGCTGAAAATGGAGCGGTACGGGTCGGACACGGAGGGAGACGAGCAGGAGAGGCCGCTGCTTCACCGGGGAGCCGAGGATAAACTACAAAAAGGTGAACTTGAACAGCTCCGACTAGCTAGCTGCTGGCTAGGTGGCTAAATAGGCTTCATAGCTGCTGACATATGTCTCTAAGAAGCTGCTGTTTTATTCTAAACAAGAAAGAAAGCAACAGGTTTATGACTTGGGTTTAGAGATCGACCGATATGGGTTTTTCAGGATTGATACCGAACAAATAGAAAATAATAGCTCCAGAAGTGCATGGATTTCCTAGACTCAGAAGCATCTCTTAATAAGTTGAATAAAAGCTTAAATAAATAGCTCCCTGAAATTTTTCCACAGTAAATAAAGTTAAATTTAACTATAATGACTTATCTTTGTTTTAAGTTCAAACGCAACAAAAATATAGGGAGTTAACCAGCTCAGCAGCAACTTTTGTAAAGTTATTACAGTATTTGGGAAGCCTAAAGTTGATTTCATTATAAAATTTTATATTTTACCATGCGATAGCAGGGACCCTGTCATTCAAAAGTATGTTGCTACGTTATTAATGATCAATATGACAAAAGCTATACAAAAAAATATCAGTTGCTATGAGGGCCATTAAACTCCCGACAGAACACAAACAGCCTTTAAGGGCTTTAATCAGCCCACGCAGTATTTAAAATGTTCCACCATTTTGTTCAGATAAATCGCTTCTGAATTTTACTCTCATCTTCACTTTAACTTTCAGATTATAGGACCAGAAAACTCACAGCAACGTTAGTAGTCGTGAGTTGTAGAGTTTTTCATGTGACTTTAACGCCAACACACTGTTCTCCACATTACGTACTGTAGCGACCCGCTGCGATAGACGAGCGAGACCTGATCTCGTTTTCTGAACGTTTATTAAACTGTACCAGGCTGCTGTGGGCCGTAGCCAACGCCAAAATAACGCTGAAAACCCCCGATTTTAACTCCAGAACTAGCTGCCGTTCCCAGCTCTGTCTCTCGGTCGGCTAACACACCGACACACACACAGCTGACTCCCAATCAGAGCTGAGCCGACCAGACATGCCACGTTCACTGACACTACGTAAATCCTGTACACTGAAAGCTCAGCATCACAACATATCAGCCCGTTAAAATACATTTCCCCCATTGCTAATACATAGTCTGCAGAGCGTTTAGAGCCATGGACGAACTAATGTTATGGTAAAAGCTAATCAGCCTTCACCTTAGCGTGTTCCCTAAAACACGTGAACTGAGTTTTAATCACACACACGTGCTTTTCTATCACGGACTGTTTCCATCTCGGTATTATCATGTCACGATGCGTGGGGAGTTTGAACCCAGAGTAAGAGAACAGAGCAGTCGGCAGGCAGGTCGCAATGAAACTGGTTTATTACAAAATAACTAAAGAAAGGCAGGCTTCAGGGGAGCGGCAGTCTGGCGAAGCTCATGCCGGTGCTCACCGCATCCAGGGGAGACGCCAAGTCCTCCTCGGGGAGCAGAGCCAGGTTACGGGAGCAGTCGGGGGTCCACTTCCCCTATCTGGGAGACGGCTTCCAAACCTCTCGGGAGGCCTTCTAGGGGGGAGTCCGGGTCATCTATCCGGAGGATCTTCTGGAGGGGAAAGGGCAGGCTGCTCCGGAGTCGCACCGTGTCTCAGCAGGACAGTAATGATCCAGCGCTGACTTGCACGCAGCGTTGGTCTTTACTGCAGGGGATGATTGGACCAGCTGCAGGTGTGCATCTGATGCATCTAATGCAGCTGCTCTGCATCTGCGCTAATCAGGGCGCCGTGACATATCACCAGTCTTATTTTAAGTAGTTCACACACACGTCGGGAGGTGATAGGAGTTAGCAGAGCTGCTGCTAATGTCTACTCCGCTCTTACGTTATTCTGCTGCTCACTGTAACGTTAGTAGTAGTTGAGAGATGTAGAGCACTGGGATGTTTATTGCAATTTCGGAAATTTGGGGCTTTTTTTGCTGAATATTTGGATTTTTTTCAGACAAGGAAACAATATTTTTGGTGCCAGTAAATGAAGACAGCAGGAGGGTTCATGCATCTAAAATTAGGAGGTTACATGAAAGCAAAAATCTATTTTTGAGTGAAAAACTGCCTTTTTTTTTTTTTTTTTTTAAGCATACCTGGCTTATTTTAAGACACCTAAGCTTGCCAATCCTGGTAAAATATAGCTTCAAGTAAGTTTTCCCTGCTAATTTTGAGATCTCAATATTCTAAATATCGTATCTTATTTCAAGAAATCTTACCAAGCCATTTTTCACTTGTTCTATTGACAAATTTTTCCACTTATTTCAAGGTAAAAGTTCCTTGAAATAAGTTTTTTTTTCTTGTTTTGAGAGGATCAAGTTTTCCAGTTTAACGCCACTGTTTCTCTCTGCCTCGTCCTGCAGCTCCAGCATGCTGTTCGGCTCGCTACATGCTGGCATTTCTCTCCTCTTTTGGCTTCTTCGTGGTCTACTCCCTGAGGGTGAACCTCAGCGTGGCGATGGTGGACATGCTCAACACCACCCACCAGACCAGCCCCAACCACAGCGGCTCAGTGTGTCCTCCTCACACCAGCAGTCCTCCGCCCAAACACAACCACACGGTGAACAAGAATCTAGCCGAGTCACACCAAGATGTTAATCTGACTCTAGATCAGGGGTGTCTAACTCAGCTTAAATCAGGTTCCACATTCAGCCCAGTTTGAGCTCCAGTGGACCAGACCAGTAAAGTCACAGCATAATAACCTATAAATAACCACAACTCCTAATGTTTCCTTTGTTTTAGTGCAAAAAAGTACATTCTGAAAATGTTCACATTTAAGGAATTATCTTTTTACAAAACATCATGAACAACCTGAAATTTCTGAAGAAAAATAAATTCAATTTCAGCCACATTCAGCCTCAGTTTATCATTTCCACATTACAACTTCCAGATCATAGTGTCGACAAAGGAGCACAACATTTAGTCGCAGGTGTATGGAACTGAACCATAGAGGATTCTACTTTATGATCAAAACGACAAGTCAGACAAAAACAAGACAAAATATTACAAAATGAGACTCAAAATTACAAAAATTAGACAATGAGACAACAAATTACACAGATTAGACAAAAAATGACAAAAAGAAACAAAACACAAGCAAGACAAAAAGGGAACACAAAATGTCAAAAACAACACACAAAACAACTAATAAAGCAAAACACAAAATGACAAAAATAAGACAAAAAGCACAAGCGAGACAAGAAAGAAACACAGAACGACAAAAACATGAGACAAACGACAAAAGTCAGACAAAAAACAAGACAAAATATTACAAAAACGAGGCACAAAACGACAAAAGAACAATGAACAATCCAGTATTTTACTTTCTGATCAAAACAACTTGTCATGGTCTAGAGGGAATGGACCCTCTGGAGGGCCGCTTTTGGCCCACGGGCCACATGTTGGACACCCCTGAACTAGAGTGTTTCCTCCTTCAGTTTTGTCCATTTTGCTGCAGCAGTGAAGTAGAATGTCTTCTAAAGTTCAAATCAAACCCAGCCTGAGTATTTATTTATTTATGGTTTGTCTGGACGGGACATAAGCAGAATAAATAGATAAACTGAAAGCAGCTAATTATGCAAAAATGATAGTGATTTCTAAATTAGCACCCACGTCTAGACTGCTGCCAGTGATATGAGTGTGTGTGAATCAGAAAGACATTATAAAGTGATTTGGAAAGACCATTTACTATTTATCTCGAAGGTCTTTTACAAATACTCTTGTAAAGATCATACTATGACTCCTACAAATCTAAATGTTCCATGATAGAATCTTTGAAAACCAGAAAAAAAACAATTATCAATCGATTGATCAATCAGACTTTATTTATATAGAGCTTTTAATATAAATACAATTCAATACAAAGTGTTTTATGATTAGCAGAAATAAAAATGCAATAAAAACAGAACAACCCACAAAGTCACGCTAGAAATAAAAGACTCGGGGATTGAGGAACTTAGGAAAAGCTATCTTATATAACACAAGCAATAAGGAAACACCAGATGAGATAAAATGAAATAAAATAAGATGAATAAATAAATTAAAATTATATTAAATATCTGTTATTCAGATAGATAGATAGAAATAAAAGTAAAACATTATAAGAACGGGTAAGAAATTATCAAAACAAGGTAATAAACTGTGTATTAAATAGAGTAAAATAGATAAGTGAATAAATAGAGAAATCAATAAATAAAATTACTTTGACGAAAAAGAATAAATTAATAAAATCTATTAAATCAGTCAAAAGAGCTGTGGACCATAATAAGAAAATGCTGCAAAATTTTGCATTTTGGTTCTTTTCTAGATTTATTCTAGTTCTTCTAATCTGCTGGGTCAAAAATATACAAACAACAAGTTGAATTATCAGTTTTGGTGTCGTAGAAAGTTTAGTTGATAACATTTCAGTCAATCATCTACACAAATTGTTATGCTTTGAGTGTCTAAGTTCAGTTCTACTTGTGTGTTCCTTTGTTTTTAATTTACATTTTACAATAATTGTGTATCTTTTTTTCTGATGCAGATGAAGGAGTGGGTGGAAGTTGAACTTTTGCCCCCCATTATCCTGTTGATGTGATTTTAGGACATGAAGTACTTCTTTTTGGCCGGCTTTTTGGAAAACGATGATTAGCATTGTAGCCTTCTATTTTTGTTTCGTCTTCGTGGAAAAAAAAACCGTTGAGGAAGATTATTTAAATCAAGGGACTGACATCTGACAGTCAACAGTTTGTCAGTTTTGGAAAAATTAGGGACAAACATCCAGCGAAAGTGTTGCACAGATGGAGCTTTTTCCTCAGTTTTTCAGGACCAACATGTTTAGATAAAGCCACAGAGGCCTGCATATATCTCTATATACAGTCATGGCAAAATGATTAGACGACCCTTGTTGGTACCTTGGTACCACTAAAGGTATATGACATGAAGAATACAACAACCACGACATAAAATGCAGCTGATTCCATAATACTTTGTCTTATTTGACACGCTTCAGTTTCATTGTATTCCAGGGTCTATAAGAGACCATCTCATGTCATCAGCAGCACTGCACATGCAAAGGCCTAGAGTGGTTTCCTGCTGACATTCAAGCTGTAGCACAACTCAGAAGTTGTCAGCTCTCACATAATGCCTAAAACCAGGTCATGTTTGGGGCTACTCTAGAAAACACTCTTCTTCCATCAGCTGGAAAACTCTTTCCTGCCTCCAATGACTGGATTTTCCAACAAGACAAGGTCAGTTAAAGCCTGGATGGAGAACTAGAACATTGGAACCATGCCTTGGCTGCTCAATCACCAGATCTAAATCCAACTGAAAACCTTTGGAAAACCATCAGATGCTAAATGGAGAACCACAAAAACAAAGCAGATTAGTTAGAATGAGTGCAACAGGAATGGGCTGCTGTGACAGCAGAACAATGTCAGAAGCTGGTGGAGAGCAGCCAAGACACATGGATGCAGTCATCAGAAACTATGGTTATGAATCAGTACTAACTCCTCAATCCCATAGCTGTTGATGGAAGAACTGAAGAGATTTTGATTATTATCAAGAAAACCATGGAAAATGTCTGACATCAGCTCTGAAATTAAACTCTTATGAGCTAGTTTTGTTGTTATCATTATATTTGTCCAAACAAATGTACCTTTAGCGGTACCAGGCATTAAAATGAACAGGAATGTTTTGAAGAAAACAAGGGTGGTCTAATATTTTTTTCCATGACTCTGTGTGCAGAGACGATCCTAAACACTTAATTCAGTACATGTTTTTGACTCTTCCCCTCACAGGCCGGCGTTTATAACTGGGACTCTGAGACTCAGGGCTGGATTCTGGGCTCCTTCTTCTACGGCTACATCCTGACTCAGATCCCTGGAGGATACCTGGCCGGCCGCTTCGGACCCAAGTGGCTGATGGGCTTTGGAGTCCTGGGAACTGCGGTTTTTACGCTGCTTACCCCCACGGCCGCCGACCTGGGAGCGAGCTACCTGATCGCTGTCAGAGTGCTGGAGGGCATCGGAGAGGTAAACCATCAACAAGCAGAGTGCAGATGGTTCAGAGGATGGATGAGTTACTGATTGAGCTCTTCTATTGTGTTTGTTTTCAGGGCGTCACGTTCCCCGCCATGTACACCATGTGGGCCGCCTGGGCTCCACCGCTGGAGAGGAGCCGACTGCTCACCATCACGTACATCGGTGAGAAACGAGAGCTGAAACACGAAGGACACCCCTGTGGTGGAGTCTTTGTCTCCTGATGAGTGTCTCCATCTTATCACCCCTAGAGTGAACATTTCCATGACAACAGATGAAGAGCCGGTCTATAAGCCTCTCTCCAAACCATCTCCCTTCCTCCGGTTCCTCTTTGCTCCAGCTCATCTCCCTCTACGTCTCTTCCATAGAAAGTCCTCCAGAGTATCATGTCTAAACATCCCGGCATGTCGCTTTTTCGCTAGTACCTACTCGACTTGACTCGATTTAGGTCGTTTTCCGTTACATTGAGTACCACCTCATCGTGGTGGAGTCGTCGTAGCATGGTGGCCTGGAAGTCCCTTAACGTCATTTGGTGCGAAACAAATGCAACACAACAATGGAGGACATGGAGGCGATAGTACATCTGCTGCTCCGTCTGTGGCTTTTTGGCAGATTCAAAGTTTTTTTTTTTTTTTTTTTTTTTTTTTTTTTTTTTAAATGGCAGGGTTGGTTTTCGTGAAGAGGTCGGCCTTATGTGTCATCACTCCCCGTCCAATCAGTGGCCTGCACTCTGTAGACATCACATTATCGACTCCACTCAGCTCGCTGGGAACCCCGGCTGAGTAGGTAGTAAAATAGTATCTGGTACCGGGTACTACGTCCTGATGAAAAACCTCGCAAACCAAGTAGAGTCGAGCCGAGTAGGTGCTGGTGGAAAAGCGTCATTAGAGAGCTGAGCAAGATCAGAGGCTCCTGTCTGAGTAAACGATATCCGGATGGCTCTGTTGCTCCACATGTAGATCTCCACTGAGCAGCGGTAGCAATGGTCTTTTCCATCCACTTCCTCTTCTCACTCCTCCCAGACAATCTAAAAAAATAGAATAAAAAAGCACTTAAATCGTCAGCGATTGTTAAAAAACAAAAAAAAAAACAACAAAAAACAACCTTGGCATCAAGAAAAAAAAACACACTAAACTGAAAAACACAGGACTAAAAAGCTGCTGTAACAGACTGCTAACCATAAACTAACCATGTATTCTCTGTATATTCGGTAGTTCCAGTGTGGCATTTCAGACATCTGTACAGATGTTTGTCTTCTGTCTTCCCTCCAGGAGCCCAGCTGGGGACGGTAGTTTGTCTTCCTCTGTCTGGTCAGATCTGCTTCTACCTGGACTGGACCTACGTCTTCTATATATTTGGTAAATAATAGATGAATAATTCTGTCTCAAATCATCAAACTTTTACAACAGTTTCTGCTGAACTACATCTGAATGGCTTAAATTTTGGAAGAGATTATTTGATTTACTTGCAGTCGTTGCAGATTCTATAACATTGGCAACCTTTCAGGCTTTTATCTTAAATAGTTTGGAGACATTTCCAACCAAACACAGCCTCAGTTTTCAATGTTCAAAAAAATATGTGCTGGAAGTGGGTCAGTGGGCAAAGTACTTGATTTATCAATCTAAAAGAACCTTTTTTTTAAGGTAAAATAAGACATTTAATCACAGTTAGTTTTGTGCTAAGAATCTCCCAGGTTGTTTTTTGGAGCTGATTGGCTTCATTAGTCCAACAGTGAAAAGCAGAAAAGTCAGTAAACTTTGTGTTATCTGCACAGTTTTCACAGAATTGCAGTTATTTAGCATGTACTTCTGAATGTGAGAGGTTTTAACTTAGGATTGACCTGGTGGGAATTACAGAGTTTACTTTTAAATATGGTGCAATAATGAATTAGAAGAGCATTAATAAGAAAAGTTGCAAGCAAAATGTGTGAAACATATCAGTGGGAAACTTATCTCTGTCAGGGATTCTTTTAAAAGCTTTGCATGTTTCTCTGACTTCTAGTGACCCCTCCAGTGATTCAGCAACACTTAAATGTGAAGTTTAAGTCTCGTGTCCATTCCTTTGTTCCTCTTTACTCTGGGGAAACAATGATTTAGCAAACTGAAGAGGAAAATGTGCTTACAGATGGAACCGCTGCAGAAGTTATGCTTTATTTACTCAATGCTTTAACTTCATTTCTAAACTGCTGAACAGAACCCAAACTTTTGAACGGTAGTGTATATTTGCTGGGTAAGTTCAGCTCTCCAGCGTTGTTTTGTGGTAAAATAAAAGCTAATTTTCTTGTCTTGTTTTTACTCCAGGCGCTGTTGGTCTGGTGTGGTTCATCTTGTGGTCTTTTCTGGTCTTCAACAGTCCGAACACTCATCCTCGGATATCAGAGCGGGAGAGACTCTACATCACCAACTCGCTGAAGAATGAGGTAAAACCAGAAACCTGAACAACAGGTTCTCCTAAACAGACAAAAGAAAACAGCTGGTTGGAGTTCTTTTCCATTTTTATCTTTTAAAATCCTCGTACATGATGGTAGATTATAGTCTGAATGTTAAGCGTCGCTAACACTAATGTTACACAATCTCAGTTTAGTACAGCGTTGCATTTTCTTATCTGTCCTGTTGGGTTGTTTGGTCACAAGACTCAGCATGAATCTGCAGTTCTGTGATGACACATGAACACTAATCCAGTGGTTACTTCTGTTGGGAAATATACTGGTGTTTCTATAGAATCTGCAGCAACCTTTAAGCTCCTTGGAAACACGTTTATCTGATAATTTTACACAGTTTTGCATTTATATTTCTTTGCATGCAGTCGTCAGTCACGCAGATATGACTCCAGACAACAGATCAAAAGTGTTTAAATGTGAAACGCACAACCTTGAAGGGATAGTTTGGTGTCTTTGAAGTGAGTTTGTATGAAGAACTGATCCACAGCTGATGGATTTCCTGCACCCGATGACACAGTTTGGAGAAGCAGACAGGATGTCCACGCTGTTTTATATTTTTACAGCTTTATATTTCCACCAGGTGAGCCTTTATGATGGATGATAGAAGCAGTTACATAACCAGACTCAGTAGTTTTTCTTTGCAGAAACTGCTTCGATTTCGTGACTTTGGTGATTTAAAACATTCGTACGGATCCAAAGCAGTTGGTCTGACTCACTGGATGTAAAATGTGGGAGTCATTTCCACTTTTTAAAATCCTTGTTTGCCAGATGAAGCAACAACCTCCAAACATCGACCTACATGCTGAAAACGTACGCTTTTATGAGGATATGTGTCGTGCAATAAACTAAACCTGGCTCATCTTTTTAGGTAAATCAGTAATTTAAAAGGCAGTGATCGCCTCCCTGCATGCAAATATTCCACTGGAATAATTCCCTCAAATGATATTTTACAGGGAAACTGTCTCTGTATAATATATTGTACTATGTTTTTGCTGTATTTTTTGTACTGTTTTATGAGAATTTTACTGTTTTTACTACTTTTTTTTTACTGTATTTTTAGGATTTTTTTAACTGTATTTTTACTCTATTCTACTATTTGTTTAATACATTTTTACTATATTTTGTACTATATTTTTACTTTACTTTTACTATATTTTTTACTATATTCTACTGAATTTTTACTATATTTTTACTGTATTCTACTGTATTTTTACTATAATTTTTTACTGTTTTTTGTTTTTACAATTTTTTTACTGTATTTTTACTATAATTTTTACTATAGTTTTGCTATATTTTTGCTATAATTTTTACTGTATTTTTACTATATTTTTATGTAAAAATATAGTAAAAAATATGTCTTTTGTGCATTTATTTCCTCGAAAGCAGACTAATAATGATGCAGCCAGACCATTCTCCAGAGCAGAAACAGCGTGTCCTTATATAAGATTATAAAGCAAAATAAAAGCTTTAGTTTTAATTTTAAAGTGCTGACAGCAAGATAAAGCAATACAAATATTCTAAATATAGTGTAAACCTAAACTGATATTGGTTTTATCAGGTGACTAAAACTGATTTTGCAGCTGAACCCATTCACAGGAGGACATTGGTTAGTTTCTGCACACGTTCTCATACATTTATTTTGTAAAACAAAACAAAACCAGCTTATATTTTTCCACTATTACTAAAGAACACAATTCAACAGTAAACTTTAGAGTTGTTATTGCAGATATAGCTGTTTTAAGGGATAAATATTTGTTGATTAATTTTATTTTTCTGTTTGGTGCAGCTCTCCACCTCAGCAGGTTACATCCCCTGGGGGTCCATAGTGACGTCCATGCCTCTGTGGGCCATCGTCGTGGCTCATTTCTCCTACAACTGGACCTTCTACACCCTCCTCACCCTGCTGCCGACGTACATGAACGACATCCTGGGATTCAGCATAAAGCAGGTGAGATGTGAATCTAACAGATTTTAACAGGACGATTCCATCATATGAAGGAGGCTTTGTCGAGTTATTTCACCTCAGAAATCCACCAAAACCTGTTTCTGAAGCAAAAAATAATCAGTCCAGATGATGAATCTTCGCTCATATTAAATCTATAAGGTCAAAGGAAAGAGAGGCAACAACAGAAACAGTCAGTTTGAGGCTGTTCAACCGAAGCTGAAAGTATTTTATCAAGAGTAGACAATTAGCACAAATGCACACACAGCCATGGATAGAGTAGAAAAGAGGAGAAGAAGCAAGCAGGTTGGAGCGAGTGGAGAAAATTGTGATAAAATATTATCAACAAGAATGAAAGGAAAGGTGCAGAAAACGGTGGTGAGACTAGAGATGTCTGGTTTGGAGACGGGAGGCAGAGCTGGAGGTACAGAGATTAAAATGTTGAGGTTCTCTTTGGGAGTGACCAGGATGGAGAACATCAGAGGGTGAAGAGGAAACCGAGTCCCAAATTATGGACCAGAGTCTAAGACATGACCGTGTTCAAATGTCCAAAAAGCTTCTTTAAAGATCTTCAGAAAACCACCAGGAGAAGTCAGCAGGATTTATTATCGACAGAATATCCAGGAGAAATTCTTAGCAGTGATAACACCACAATGGATGCAGAGAAATGGATCAGGAAGTTAGTTGTTGTGAGAAAAGAGGATGCAGAGGACAGGGTTAGATGGAAGCAGACAGGACAAGAGAATAACAGTAACTAATGGTGCACATCTGGATATTGCACATTGATGAACATATGTGAAAAATGAATGGCTTAAAGTAGTTCAAAAACTCCATACAAGATGTGTATACATAAAACCAATAAATACAACATGTATAATGGTTAGAAGGTGTAAATATTCCCAGATTTTGAAGGTTACATGAAATTGAGTTGAGTTGCTGCTGTATTCTATGTGAAAGAAAGACATGGAAGATAAATGCGTCAACTAAAGCACAGAATCATAACAAGAAACCCTTCTGAAAGCATCACAAGTTTAGCATCATAGAGTCTAAAGTACTTATTTTTATTTATTTATGTGGTAGGGACAGTGCACATTAATGAACGTCTGTTTAGACAGCAATAGACGTAAATATGTCGGATTATAGCAACAATGATCATTTACATCCGCAGTCCCTAGGCGGGATAAAAAGGTCACAATAGAAGGACAATAAGTCATAATAAAGGGTAAGGGGTCACAGTGAAAGACAGTAAGTCACAATAAAAGCCAATAAGTCATGATAAAAGGACATTACTAAAAGCACACAGAGAAGTTAAAGGTCACTAGACTGGTTAGCTTTCAGCTGTTTAAGGTGAGTTTTAAAGGTTGCTGATGTGGGACACTCCCTTCTGGAGGGTGGAGATGGAGACTGGTCCAGATCTGACTGGTCTTCACAGAAAGGGGCTGTTTTTCTATGTGGGACCTCACAGTCCCCTCTAGAGGAGGTCCTGGTCCTCAGACCACTATGAGCCCTTCTTTTAACAAAGTCAGACATGGGGGGTTTGGGGAGTCTGTGGAACAACTTAGAGATCAAAGAAGCAGATTTAACATTTTTAAAATTCTCAAAGCTCAATAAGTTGTACTTCTCTCAGATTTTACAGACATGATGTGACATTAGTTTTCTATTGAAGACCTTTAGCAATACTTTATAGAGTGATTCTATGATTCTGCATGTATTTACACCTGTCAGGAACCAACATGTTACCCAGTATTTAATGCATGATAATATCATGGGATGTAGAAACATTCTAGCAGCACCAAGTGTTATGAAAGGTCTGACCTGTCTAAACTTGTTCTGGTTGAATTTCACTGTTAGATATTCTTTTATTGTGGAATCAACAGTCACACCAAGATATTTGACTTCAGAGACAGTTTCTTCTCTGTAATGAAATGCCTGTAAAGCTAAAAATATTCCTGTTATTTCCTTTTATCCCCATCAGAACGGCCTGCTGTCGGCTCTACCTTACCTGGGCTGTGCCATCGTGGCCGTTCTGAGCGGACAAGTAGCCGACTACCTTCGAGAGAGCTGCCTGTATCCCACCATCCTGGTCAGGAAGGTCTTCTCCATCATCGGTAAGGAATCACCGTCGTCCAGAACACCTCATCTGCTGCCTCTGAAGATCCTTTCATCACTGTTCCTGTTCCTGTAGGGATGATCGGACCGGCAGCCTTCCTGGTGGCGGCGGGTTACACCGGCTGTAACTACATCCTGGCTGTGAGCTTCGTCACCGTCTCCTCGTCTCTGGGCGGAGTGTCGGCGTCCGGCTTCAACATCAACCACCTGGACATCGCTCCTTCGTAAGAATCGCTCCTTTCTGTGGCTGAAAGCTCCAGTGTGTTTGATTTACAGGGAAATACTGACAGGAACGGAATATAGTGCTCAGAATTGTGTTTTAATTAGTGTAAAATCCCCTCGTAATAAGAGATTTTATTATGTCAGAATGAGTTCTTTGTATCTACAGATCTTTGTATCTGTTTCTACAGGAGCCCATAAAAGACAAACCAAACACAAACCACATTTTGAAGTACTGCATTAGCGTACAAAGTTAATGTAAACTACAGTATTCTGAAAGACTTTAATAGGTTCACTTTAGTGGTTTTTTTTGAGAAACAGTTCATGTCCATAATAAGAGATGGAAACACATTTTTCAAATAATTTCTCACATTCTGAATGTTTAACTTGCACAACTTATCACAAGTTTCTGCTTCTTTAATTTTCTTTGCCTCCGAACAGTTTGAAACGTGGCTGAATTATTCCAGCTTTTCCCGACTGAAAACAATTCTTTGAGATTTCCCTAATTTTAAGCCAATATTTCGGTTCTCCTTCTTGTTTTTAGAACTGTAAGACCCAACTATAGAAAAAAATGAGAAAACAAAATATACATATATAGAAAAAATTTGCAAAGAATACAACAAAAATTATATTATTTATATTATTTTGTTTACATTTTTACTATATATGTATATATATGTATGTATGTGTATATGTATATAGTTAAAAATGTAAAAAAAAAACTAAAAATATATGTATTTTTGTTTATTTTACATTTTTTAATATATATATATATATATATATAGTAAAATAATAAAAAACAATACATGTATATATAAAAAATATAATACAAAACAAAATATATATACCCAAATATAGAAAAAATGGCAAAAAATACAACAAAAATATTATATATATTATTTTTATTTATATATATATATAGAGAGAGAGAGAGAGAGAGAGAGAGAGAGAGAGAGAGAGAGAGAGAGAGAGAGAGAGAGAGAGAGAGAGAGAGAGAGAGAGAGAGAGAGAGAGAGAGAGAGAGAGAGAGAGAGAGAGAGAGAGAGAGAGAGAGAGAGAGAGAGAGAGAGAGAGAGAGAGAGAGAGAGAGAGAGAGAGAGAGAGAGAGAGAGAGAGAGAGAGAGAGAGAGAGAGAGAGAGAGAGAGAGAGAGAGAGAGAGAGAGAGAGAGAGAGAGAGAGAGAGATATGGTGCAAAAATAATATATATAGTTTATTCACTCCACAGCAGCTGATGTAAACAAACCCAGTTCACTTGTTTTTTCTAAAAGCGCTGGCGACGTTTTTCACTTGACAATAATATGGCTACACGACTACTGGCTCTAGAGAAGAACTTCTACATTTTGAGCTTATTGTTATTGTTGGTTGTTGGTGAGGGTTATTCTGTTGGCTGCATTCTGTATTTTCACCGCTAGATGCCACTAAGTCCTGCAAACGAAACTTTTAAATATTCTGCAAAGAAAATAATTCCATTTGCACAGTATCCTTTCAGTGCTGAAAAACGCGACTCCTTTACTCTTTTTTTCATGTGTTTTTTAGATTTTTTGTTTGCAAATTACAGCAAATCGAACAGCAAAATACTTCTACATGCAACAAAGCAAACTTTTCCTCCCTCCTATCCCCTCTTCCCCTCGCCAGATAAGTAGAAGAAATATGTGTTAAAACAATAAAAATTAGATGAAAGTAAAGCTAACAAAAAACCCCAAAACAAAAAAAAAAAATAAGACCTCTGGTATGGTATACAGATACACATATATATGCACATTTTCACTTTAATTATATAGACAAATACTGGATAATAGTTCTAATACTGAAGAATTTCCAGGGTATTTCTCTCGACTTCTGTCACCCCACATGGACGTTCTCCTCCCTCAGGGCTTCCTCACATTACCAGCTCTGACGTGTCTTAAAAAATGTAGAAACGGTCTCCAGATGTCATCAAAAGCATATTGCTTCTGTCTAATGATGCATTTTCTTTTCCATCGTCATATTTGAGGCCATCTCTTTAATCCACCTTCCAACTCTTGGTCCATCAACATTTTTCAAATTAAGGGAAATGATACGTTTAGCTTCTAATACACTCCTTTACTGTTATAGTATGATGCTTTTCTTGCATGTTAGCCGTCATTCAGTGGAAATGGTGCAGCAGATATAGAAGTAGTTGTGTGATTGTAGATCAGGAGAGGTGTTATCAAGATGATTCACTCCCCCAAGAACATTTATTCATACAGATATAATCAAATGTCAAGGTACAGAGCGTCTATTAACGTGTGTTTCTATCTCCACAGGTATGCAGGGATTCTGCTGGGAGTCACCAACACCTTTGCAACCATCCCCGGCATGGTGGGACCAGTTATAGCCAGAGATCTCACCAAACACGTAAGAAACACACGCTGTGGTTAAACTGATGCCTGGTCAGCAGTAAACTGTTTTTAGAACGTCTTGCTGCTGGTTACGTAAAGCAGAGTTCACTCTGGGTGTCCTCACCTCCAGCGGATAAACAGATGGTGTCCTTACTTGGGACTGACACTCCATTTCCCTTCTAATTGGTTTAGAGTGCAGGATTAACGTGTCGACATTCGGCCACCAGGGGGCAGCTTTGCCCTCTGTAGAAGCCAGCTTTCACACCAAACTGTTTATCTGTCATGACATTTACCCTGTTTCCTCTTTCAGTACTAATTTAGCTGTAAATGCAGTTTGAGCATCATTTAAAGCTCCTGAAACACAACAGCTGTCAGTATAAATGTTGGCTTTGATTCAGCGTTTTACTCATTCACAGCCAGAATATATTAATACTTCAAAATACAATGTTTTGCCTTTACTAAATGTACCAGTATGACCTCACATGGACTCGCTGGCCATTTTATTAGGAACATCTGTGAACTCTAATGCAGCAGCTCTGCCATAAATTCTACTTTTGTCACATTTTCATTGTTAAAGGTGATCATTCATCCGTATTATCAGTGATTGTGTTGTACTCGATTGTGTTACATAAAACTACTTAGATTTACCACGACCTGGATGACCGAGAATCTCCAAATGGTAAAATCTTAGTGCTGACATCTGATGAAGAAAATAGCACATCTTTTCTACAGATACTTACCGTCACTCCTTCTCCCAGGGTTATCCACAATTCTTTTATCTTCTGTTGCATGCTACTGTCTGCCAGATCCCCCTCTTACCTTTTGTTGTCACACCTTTGCTATGTGCAGTTGTTTGCCAGCCTCCTTGATTCAGTTACCCTTTCTACCCTCCCTACCCTTTGATCCGTCCTCTGACATCCCTGAAAATGCTCTGGGTGGACTTCCCTTTGCAGACCCATACTCTGTGTCGGTAAATCCACTGTGTTACCGGAAATACCAATAAAACACACCACTACAGCCAACTTCAACAGACTAAGAGTGAAATTTCTTCAACACATCTACATCCTGGGCATCAGCAATTTCAGTAAATGTCATGATACTGATAGCTTCCTAAAGACATGGTCAACTGATGCCTTAACTGTTTTATTTACATCAATACTGACCAATAATTGTCTTTCCTGTCTTCCAGAACACCATAGAAGAATGGCAGACTGTCTTCTACATCGCTGCAGCCATCAACTTGTTTGGAGCGTTGTTCTTCAATGCGTTTGGTAAAGGAACAGTGCAGCCCTGGGCGGTCCACACGTCCTACTCTCACGGAGACTGAGGCGAAGGACAAGCACCAGACTCATCCTTCAGACAAACATGAATCAACGAAGAGACGAGTTCCAACTGCGATGATTGTTTTCCCAACACAGTGAGTAACGGCCGTGATGCCTTCAAGGACGCCCCTCACTGTGTCTGGAGTCTTTAGTTAATCAAATACAGGAAGATGCTCTTTGGAGGCAAAAATAATAACTGAGCAGAGCAGAAGCCAGATATCCTGCCACTGATTCAAAGATGTAAGCCAGAGCTGAAATGGTCGTATATTTCCAGGCTAGTACGGTCTGCTGAGGGTAGTTAGCTTACAGATCGATAGATATTTGTGGGTTATCTAAGACTTGTTGACCGTCAGGCACTGTACACACCAGTGTAGTTTC